>NW_024879733.1:0-81853 GCF_900700415.2 Clupea harengus | reverse complement strand
CGGCTACCAGGAGAAAAAGAGGAGGAGGAGCGACCTGATGAAGTCATTTTCCACTTTCCCGAGTATGATCCTCTGTCTCTCTTCATGTCATGTATTCCAACAGTTAGACTTTGCCCTTTTGTCAGCTGGTTGATCAGGAAATGTTTTAAGTATGTTCGGAATGGAAAAGTTAACTATTTTCTTTGTTTTTGTTTTCGTGAAGGTGGAATGAACCCAATGAATCGACCTAAGGCAGTTCCACAGACGACTATGATGTCCCAGTTAATCAAAAAGGGTAAGTAAGCTTACAAACAACGAGCAAGCGCTTGCTGAAGATTAGATTACCCAAGTTAATGTGGGTAGTTAAAAGCACGGTGATACTTACAGATACATCTCCTTGCTCCTCACCAGAACCTCCGAACGCATACACCAACCAGGTCAACAGTGGTCAGCTGAGGCCAAATCAAGGCCACATGTACTACCAACCTGCAACTCATCGGCCCATGATGGCAAGGTCACCCCCAGCCTCGACCCCCTTCCACCATGTCGGTCAACCCTGTCTGGCCCGTTAACCCAAACCTTAGCCTTGAAAGCCTTCGCATGAACCCCTCTGCCTCCAACGCTATTGTTAGCCAGAGTAATGGGGCTTGCATGCAGCAGCTTCACTCCGGCGCAGCCTACTCTGGTGCGGGCGAAAGCACCACCAACAACAACAACAGCCTCCCTCAGCTCAGCTCGGGCGACTTGGCTTGCCTGGACCCTGAGCCCCAGGGCGCTGCTGCTATGGGGGGGCCAGATCCAACAAGAGAACCAGGTTCACTTCAGCAGGAAATCCACGACCTCCAACTCGACGATGATGCAGCAGGCCCCCTGGGGACCACGCTACACAGCCTTGCCCAACCCCTAATAACGGGCCAATGGGCTATTCTTCCTTCTTGGAGAACCTCTGCGAAGACCTCTTCCCGACCCTAAATGGGCCTCAGCAAAGCACTGCCCTACCAAAGCAGGAGCAGCAGCCAGGGGTCATGATGGTTCAGGCCCCCTCCGCCTCTGCCACCGCGATTGCCAGCAGTCCTACACCACCCTGCACTCGTGCTCCAACAGCAATGCTCAAGACGCCGCGATGAGGCAAATGAGTAAAGCTGCCAATGTCCAAAGCACCATAGACACAGACACCTTGGAGTGGACCAGGTACTACACAGGCCAGTAGATTCCTCCCAGCCCCAATGATAGTCCCAGGGAAGAATAGAGCGTCTTTTTAAGGTTTAAGGTGGCTGTTTTGAAGCCATCTTGCTCGATGGAGAATGTAGTTATTTCATAAAGAAAGGTAAACGGTATGTGTATAGGTAGTACAATGTTGTTCTTTTGGCTGAATGAATCTTACCTGGTTGCCCCGTAGGATGAATGTACAGTAGGAGATGTTTTGGTGTTCACTGAGCTACTTGTCCACGCTCTCTTAAGGGGTTAACTGCAGTTTGGTGTAAATAGAACATGAAAGCCATTGTTGTGAACTCTGTTGAGAAATGAAACATTGCAAAACTGTCAAGAGTGGCAAGATAATTTTGTTCCAACTGGAAATTTTAAAGTAATGACTATGTCATAACAAAACACGTTATCCAGAGTTCTCAAAGCGACACAAAAGTGCTTCGAAATGATATATATACTATAAATGGCTCAGACTTTGATCTCAAGTCAAATTGTAAAGATGATGAGTGTGAACAGTGACACTGTCTGTCAGCTTTTTCATGTTACCTTCATGTTTTATGGCACTGGCTTGTGACTATTCTTCTATGTCTTTCCATGCAGGATTATTGTAACTGGAATATTTTTTTTAAAGTTTTTCTTAATAAAAAAAGATTTTTAATTAAATTTCTTTCTCTGATTCTTTGATTGATCCTTCTATGATTATTTATAGAACAGGTCGACATGTCTGAATTCGCAGATACAATTAAAAGCCACTGCATGGTTTTTTGACTGCTGTGATTTCATTTTGAAGTCAATTTCCTATCCTTTGGTTTACTGATGCAACCTGTGCCATTTATTTTGCAATATGGGAAATTTGGTAAAACCAAGATGTCCAACCGCCATCCAAAATAAACAGCAAAGTAGTTGTATTAGTCATGATGTGGTCAACAGAGGAGCTGCCCAAATTCTTTTTGCTAGGGGTTTTCAATGAAAACAAGCACATATTTTCTGGTAAATCATCAATTGATTTGATTGTCTTGCGATTTTGATGGTTGCAGATAACACTTATTCTTGTTCAGCCACAAGACCCCCTTTTAAGATTAACTAACTACTTGTGAAACTATAGAGATTTTGCCTGGCAAAAATAGAAAGAATCTCAGGATCTCTTTTGTCAAATGTCTCTATTCATCATTTTGAAGGTCCTGCTCAACATGCATTGTGTTTTTTTATGGAAAGAGCTATCTATCAGTCCTCCAAATAAACTCCTGTAAGACATCACCAAAGCCTTGTGTCCTTAAGTGACTTAACCCATCCATTAAAGCAAGCTAACGTGGCTTTTAATGTACAATCCAGTCGTGCAGCAGAACACACACAGAGGAAGTTCATGCCACATTCCTGTGACACGCTCCTCAATGCTGACTGAAAAACAGGAAGTAGCTCAATAAGAGGAACAAGAGGAACAATTTCTGAAAATCTGAGTGTGGCAGAGTGTTTAATTTCATTTTGCCGTTTTCGCACCCTCTTAGTTAAACGTGTGTGCCTCCAGAGTAGGTATGTAAGGGATTGGAAATTCAAGGTTCATTGTTAAAACTATTTCTACTTGCACTGAGGAGGCGATATTACTTACCTGAGATTCACCAAAAGATTTCAGGTTTGTTTATTATCTGCCTGATTGTCGTGGGAAAGTACCTTGAAGAGATTTTTATTGATGTCCAATGTATGTGTTATTTTGTATGTCCCTTGCAAAATACACATAGGATCCCTTTAACTTTTCAATCCTAGTTGGATCTTCAAAGACCTTCTTTCAAGAGGAGCATCTTGGGCTTTTGGCATCGCTTGGCATCGTGGCATGCATTGTGCTATTGCACAGTCACAAGGTCTCATAAGGCCACCATCTCAAGTAGCCTACAATCACCAGTTAAGAAGTGTGTTCTTTAGTGTAGTCCATCCCATGTGCTTCTGAGAGCCTTGCATGTGCCTGGAGAATCCTCTGCTCTGTTGGGACGGTTTTAAATAGACATTCCCAACACATGACCAGTTCATTCACATCACATTCATTTATTCATCGAACTAACAGTACAGCATATGTTGTATTTATGTGCGCTCCTTGGGTATCTAACCCTAGCCTGGTGTAACCAGACCCAAATTCACTTTGTCAATAGATAGGATCTGGCCACGCTCAATAGGGACCATTGGACCAGCCTTTGGCCAATCATGCCCCTTCAGAGTGGCTGAGCAATTCATCTTGGTTTTTCCTGCCTATAATCTCAGGGGAAACTGATCTGAGAGCAGTAGGCGGGCGGAACCAGGCAAATCCAACCCATGCCTTAGGTGTGATTAGAACCGTGCTCTACAAAATGAGCCACAGAAACATCTATGAAGCAGTGACGATGAGATCACACTGTACATCATGTGCATTTACCCACACTGTCGCCACGCTCTTGGTTTGGTTTGTGGCCCCATGGAGGTGAAATCCTCTCTGTCATTCTGTCAGGTGTCAGCTGCCATCAGCAGCTGGCTACTGTGTACAGAGACAATCTGACAAAGACAAACATGTGAAGGACATATTGGCGTGTCCTCAATGCTAACAACCGAAAAGGCAGGATTGCACATAGTGTGCTTTGAACCAGGTCACATTGCCAGGTGTGACCAGAGGTTACATCTCCAGTGAGTCAATTTCTGACTGTCTGTTTACTGACTGTTTACTACTCAATTACAATGTGTTTGAGGAAGTGGTTGTCCTTCAAAGTGATCGTCTTTGGCGCCAAATGAAAAATAACTTAATTTTCTTCATTTTCATGGGATTGTTTTCTCCCAAGCTTGACTCAGTATGACAAGACCAGATGAGTATTTGTTTCTCACTGGTTTGTGGGACAGTCAGCCAACCAGACTGATACACTAGGAGGATTAGATGACTTTCAAAGAAAGAAATACAACAGTGGAATGGTGGTCCAGATAGTCTTGTGCAATCATGATTGGGGAAAATCCAGACATCATGTTTTATGTAGGTGTTTAATTAAAGAAAGCCAGGCATGGTTTGGCTGGTTGATTTCATGAAAAAAACTCATCCATTCAAACCCTAAATATGAAAAATATGTAAATTATGAAAAAGTTGAGGATGTGCTGTTTTCTAGAGCTGTTTTTGTCTGATTCACACGCTTTATTGTGTCCTTTGAGACGTCAATACCAGAGAATACAGGACGTAACGTTTTTTTTCTTATCATGACCAGAAAAAATGCAGAAAAAAAGTGGCTTCCTGTCTATCGGTAGCATTTGCAACCACAATATTCACTATAACCCAGGAAGTGATCCGCCTGGGCCAGGTATGTGAGGGCATTCAAGGATAATAAGTTGCACAACAATAATGAGGCCATGTTTTACACACATACCTCCCATAATTAAATGAAGCTACAGTTGGAAGTTGAGTTGTTAGCCAGCCCAATGGACTCTTTGGTTTATCACATTATGCATGGAGTAAGGTGACTCAGCTAAGAAATGTGTTATGTCCTCATCTCTCCCAGATAATATAACAGGTTCCATCACCAGTTTTCGTACTCTGTTTAGCATTATTTGTTCCTGCATGCTTGCAAGCATGACATGAGTGATTATGGCTCAATAGCCCTTTTTGCCCTGGCTGTCTGCCAGGGCATTTGAGAAGGAAAAGCTTCATGAACCCTGCTTCATGAAAGCAAAGACACAGGGGTGCTTCCTAGTGCCTAACTTCTGTTTATTTGTTCCTGCTTGACATGAGTGGTTGTGGCTCAACAGCCCTTTTTGCCCTGGCTGTCTGCCAGGGCATTTGAGTAGGAATAGCACACACACAGGTGACACACTTGCATTTTAAATCGTGACAGTGGGCTGGTCTTCAGGACCACAGGCCTTTCATATTGAGACTTAGGGGCTTACAGGTTCTGCCCTGGCTCTCTGCCAAGTGCGGGAGGGTGGCGGAGCCGGTCGAGCTTCAGTTCCAGTAAGGCCCCTCCCTCACAGCGCTCATCACACAGCACGGCCTCATGGGAAATGTGTGGTTTACCTCACAGGCCTGTGTTCTCCAGACAGACAGGTTTGAAACTCACACTAATAGTCCAGGTGAGGCAATGACAAAAGTGCAGTTTTATTTTACAAGGCAGCCTTTACCTTAAAAAGCAAGTAGTATTATTTCTATTCTATTTCTTTATTTCTTTCTATTCTATTTCTAATTCTATTCCCCTTTTGCACTAAGGTTGGGGTCACCCGAAAGGTTTGCACTTGCACTTTAGGTTTCTTGTCTGGTGAAGCCAATAAACCACTTTTGGATGACTTTTTTGAGAGCGAGCTCTGGCCTTGATTTTTATTCTATTTCTTTACAATGACGGAGAATAAATGAATCTGCACACACATGATTCTGATTGATTTCTGTTGAGTTTCATGCGCATATCCCAGTGTCTTAATGTAGAATTCCAAGTGAAATTATAAATGAATTATTATTATCATAATTCATTCTGTTGAAATATGCTGTTGACCGTCCCTGAGATGACTTTATCAAGTCATGTATATTTACTATCTCTGTATAAGAACTCACACATTGAGAATGGAAGGGACTCTGTGTGCTTAGAGTCTCCTGAGACTTTCCAAAGCACCATTTAATTATAGACATTATCTCTGAGTTTGACTGAAATGCTTCCACATGCCATATCAATATCATGTTTCAGCACACAGGGAAAATCCCCACAACCTGTAAAATCATCTGCGAACAATGCGTGCCTGCATCTCCTCAATGCTCGCTCCACATCTAGGATCATGCCTGTGTGAGAGGAATAGGCTAGAGTTCTGGAATTTTCAGTCATCCCAGTTGAAACATAAAGTATAAATCCCAGTAGGTACTATGTAAGGGCTTGGAAATTCAAAGTTCATTGTTAAAACTATTTCTACTTGCACTGAGGAGGCGATATTACTTACCTGAGATTCACCAAAAGATTTCCGGTATGTTTATTATCTGCCTGATTGTCGTGGGAAAGTACCTTGAAGAGTTTTTTATTGATGTCCAATGGATGTGTTATTTTGTATGTCCATTGCAAAATACACATAGGATCCCTTTAACTTTTCAATCCTAGTAGCCTACAATCACCAGTTAAGAAGTGTATTCTTTAGTGTAGTCCATCCCATGTGCTTCTGAGAGCCTTGCATGTGCCTGGAGAATCCTCTGCTCTGTTGGGACGGTTTTAAATAGACATTCCCATCACATTAATTTATTCATCTAACTAATATCAGGAGAAATAAGCCTATTGCTATGTAATATTGATAAGACATTTAAAAAAGTATGCTGATTTATTTTTCTTCTCTTGAAACCATTACACAACATCTAACCAATGCTGTCAAATGCTTATCCTACTAGACGACACAAAGCCAAACAGATGACTGATCAGATAACTTAACCCCAGGGGCCCATGCAGCTTCAGTCAATCAAGCCAGCAAAGAGGAACCTGTGCTGGGAAAAGTACCTTACGCATCTTTACAATGCTGAGTGACACTGGTGACACTCACTGAATGACATCATTTTGTGACAAAAGGGGCAGGGATTTCTTGCCATAAATACCGCCATACAGTAAAGCAATAAACCCACCACACATCCAACAAATCATGGGAAAGCTGCCTGAGGCATTAAAGATACGTTAGAGGTAGCGATACCTAAGCCTATCTTTTTTTGTTCTAAATGTTCCATTATTGCACTATACATATTGAGTAGCCTATAAAGTGAAGCTATGTAATGTCTGATCAGTAAGCAGGCAATGCATTACATCATTTTTGATTGACCTTGCAGTGTTAACTTGACAAATGCTGAGGCAATGGTGGTCAAGCCTCATTGAGTGAACCATGTGTGGGTGGGGCTGTGGGAGTTTATGTGGTGGGGATGGGGATGGGGTGTCAGAGAAACTCTAAAGGTCATGGCGCTCGAAAAGCTACGGTCTTTACTCACCCACTCACGGAGTGACGTGAATATATAGGCTATACTTTGGCTACACTCACTTCAGATCCCCCCTACACACACACACACACACACACACAAAGAGTGACATCACCAATCACCTTTCTTAAAGAGTATGAATCCAAGACGCACCACAGCTAACGTCACAAACCTATATCCACACCCAACCACTTTCACTTTGTCCTCCTAACCAGCCCCCACCTCAACTAAGCAACTCTTTGACTGTCACTTCTTGTTTTTTAACAGGAAGGGGAACTAAATTATTGGCCAGCGGCGGGAAGACAGTTTACATAACTGTATTTGATCAATCCTAAGAAACCATAATCCCAAAAAAGTTGCCTATCTATAAATAGGCTAAACTATTTAATGGTGAAGGGTAATCCCGTCGGCATTTAGATTCAATATTTAGGCAAATCAGCGTGGTCGATCTAATATCATGTGACCTGCATTAAGATATTGTTGTAAAATAAGTCAGTCCAAAAATGAATATTCCTCCAGAACAGTTTCAAGAACTGTGAAGGATAGGCTATGTTTTCCTTTTCGTTAATCCTCATACTTGGTGCTAGACCATGGGCCGTTGTTTCTGTTTTGAATCCATAAAACATTATGAAAATAGTTAGCCTACCAAACCAATTTTTCTGACATGCTCCTGACATTTAAGGATCTTGTACCTCAGTCACAAGTCGGTGCACGGGCATCCTCTACTGGTCGATGTTATGTCACCACTTCAGCTCAAATTGCATGAAGTTGGGGTCCGTGTAGATTCGGTCATTCGTTTCTCATTTTCAAAACAAATAGGCTACGAGAAAGAAAAAAAGCGACCTGTGTGTTTGAATACAGACATTTTGGAATAGAACACATTATTATCATTGTTTTATTTTATTAGAAAAATAGACTTTTGCTGTTAACTGTGTCATCACATCAGTCATCACCATGACTATAGGCCATAGTCATACTGTACTGGTATGATCAGTATTTGCTTCGACGCCGTACGCCAGCGGTACCTCCTCCTCAATGTCTCAAGTGGGTAGGATGGGTTAAAACAGAGGACACTCTGTCATTCAGAAGTGAGTGTCCATGCTTTTCTGCCCGGAGTGTAAGGAGGTACTGTGCCGAGCACAGATTATTTAATACTAGTAGGTCACAACACATGCTTGGAATCTGAGGAGGTCAGCACTACTGCAGACGATGAATCTTTAGAATACTCCAAAAATCTTTAGAATACTCCACAACGTCTACGTTCGTTTTGCGCAACGCAGATGCTTATGTGTATGTGTCTCCAAAGTATAGTAGTTTTGCTAGACACGTCTCCGATCCGGACCACAGAATTACATAGAACATAGCATGGGCGGAAAGCGAGAACGACAGGTGTGTTTATCGGTCCTTCACATGACCATATACGATGATGATGACGGCTAAAAATAGTTTCTTATAAAAACATAGGCTACCTTAAAAAGTGACAAATTGTTGCGTACTGTAGCTTTCACATTCAATAATTAATTATTGGTAGAAATAAATACTCTTCTATCTCATACACCCATTATAAAGACAAGCCTCTTCAGATATGTGGTTAGCATGTGATTTCTGAGGAAGCACAAACTAATGCAAATCATCAGTCATCACACTATACCGGCATAACCTATTGGCCTATTCGACTGGTCCAAATGGACATGGGATGGTTAATGATGTTAGTAGCCTATCCATACCCCCTAGTTCGTCTCAAACTGATATTATAATTAATTTAATTAATTGTAACGCCTGTTAAAAATAAAGCATTATCTGTACTACATGCTTAGTGAATGGACCACTCGTCTTGAATTGAATTGTCTACTGATAAAGGCTATTTGACAGTTTTTTACTGTAATTTCTACGAACATGTTTTACAGTGTAAGACTGTATTCTCGACATGGTATGCTACTTGCAGATCCACTGACAGCAAGGGATTGGGTTCGGTTCGAACAGACTAGGCAAATAATAAACACTTGATGTTGTGATTCAATGACAGTAAAAAAATAAGTGACCAAATATATAAGCAACATTTTCGCATGTATAATATACTCTCAGCCTAAACTAATCAACACTTTAAAATGCAACGTTGATCGAGCGGAGGTTGATTCGTTTGGTCTGGGCACTATTCTTTTTCGATCGTAGAAGTTCTGGTTCGAGTAGCTGGCTAGCCAAGCTGCGAAGGGTCGGAGATCTTGAAAAATATAGCTTCTTTTTTCAACCATTTTTAAGGATGTCACAGCCTCCCCCAAAACCTTGGGAGAGACGGATTCCTGGGGCAATGAATGCGCCTGTGAGCTATCGGTTAGTATCAACTTGCCCCCTAGAAAATACCCAACGTGACTAGCTAACTCAATAGTAAGTTAGCTTGGTAGCTGGCTAGCAGACTGGTTAGCCTTCCTTTTCCCTCGCAGTGTATAGCGGGGCCTGAGAGAGGGGCCTGTTTTGTTTATGTGCATTGGCAGGAAGGTTAGATGCTCAACTAGGCAGATGTAGTCTACTAGCTAGCTGTATTGAAGTTATGCAAATGTAATACGTGTTCATTAAATGATTGAAAGACACAAGTCTGTATTTTAATTTAAACAACTGAGCCCTATTGCCAGTTTTGGAGAAGGTATCATACCTTCACGTCAGGTAGTTAGCCACATTTCCTTGTCAGGCAATACATTATGGACACTAGTGACATTACGTAATATTAATTAACTTGTTATCGCTTTCCGTGTTGAAGATGCAAGTGTTTTACTTTATTTTGTTGTTAGTATCACGTATGATCATTAAATGCCAAGAGTTCGTCGAAGTTGTCATTATCTGCTCAGATAATCATTACAGGCTCTGCAAAAGCGAATGCTGACTTCGACAAGACTAGTGACTTTATAACTCTCCGCAATAACCATGGTGCATCCAGATATGTACATAATCACATGTTGTATGGTGTGGCCTCAAGCTGCTATAATGTTACTCTTCTCCAGTTCCACAGATTTTGGATTATCTACGCCGGTCGGTCCGTCCACCTCAGCCCCCCCTGGGCTGACACGGGTAGCACCTCCTTTGCCCCCGAGACCCGTCCAGCAGTCCTACCGCCCGGGCTTCGGCTCCTACCCATCCTCTTACGGCCACTATGGGAACTCCACTATGGGAATGTATGGTGGTTACAATCCGTACGGGGGCTATGGGGGGTATGGAGTTGGTGGAGGCGCTATGGGCGGTATGGGTTACAGTCGGTTTGGTACGGAGGAGACCCAGCCTAGCCGCTTCGTCCAACAGGCGGAGGAGAGTAGCCGCGGGGCCTTCCAGTCCATCGAGAGCATAGTCCACGCTTTCTCATCTGTGAGTATGATGATGGACGCCACCTTTTCAGCTGTCTACAACAGTTTCCGTGCAGTACTGGACGTAGCCAACCACTTCTCCCGGCTCCGTGCACACTTTGCCAAAGTATTGTCAGCTTTTGCGCTGGTGCGCACGTTGCGCTACTTCTACCGTCGACTACAGAGGCTTCTTGGACTGCGCCGCGACGCGGAGGTGGAGGATCTGTGGGCCGACAGTGAGGCCACAGCAACTATTGCCCTATCATCCGGCGGAGCGAGTAACGAACCTCGGGCAGACTCGGTAAAGTCTTGGCCTATTTTCCTGTTCTTCGCTGTGGTTCTTGGAGGACCTTACCTGATCTGGAAGCTCCTGCGGTCTGCCGAAGGGCCGGAAGAAACAGGTGCAAACAGTGTGAAGTGATGTTTGTATGAGAGTAATTGTTCCACATACATTTTTGACAGTATGAGGCATTGTCGTTGTGTAAGCTGGCACTGGAGGGCAGCACGTTTTTGTGGTTGTATGTTGCATCTGCACCTCATGACCACAGGTGTTTTGTTTTTGTATGCTGTATCTGCACTTCAAGTCTGGAAGTTTTTGTTTCCGCATTTTCTTTAATTTTTTTGCACTCCAGTGGCATGTAGTTGTGGTATGATTACCATAATTCTGACAGAATATGCCACTATCTTAGCTTTGTTCTAAAGGTATTTTATAAATATAGTCAAAGTTATGCAAAAAGCTATGTAGGTCTAGTTAAAACAAATATATAGACAAAAAGCTCCCTTATTTTAATGAGACATCAGAGGACAGCTCAGAGGGTTCACCTGCATGATTTACACTTCCCGTCCTAACTGGCACTTCGACTAGTGCGTAACTTGCAATTACAGCAGTTACATTTCTGCACTTCTTTTTATTTTTTATTTCATTTTGTTATATTTCTTATGTAAAGTAGTATTTATTGTTACACCAGGTTCTATTGCTCGTACCTTGACTATTCTCTCCCTTGTACGTCGCTTTGGACAAAAGCGTCTGCTAAATGACTAAATGTAAATGTAATGTAAATGTAAATTCTGAAATCCCGTTCCAGCCACCAACTGGGCGAGCGGAGAGGATGACCATGTAGTGGCCCGAGCTGAGTTTGACTTCACGGCTGCCTCTGAGGAAGAGATGTCCTGTCAGGCTGGAGACATGCTCAATCTGGCACCCAAAGGTAAGGAGGAGGCTGGAAGTCAGAGCAGGAGGTTCTGTATCTCTCACTTGTTTTGTTGTTTTCTTTGCTGTTATACTTTTTCATGAATTTAACAAAAGCAAACCGATCTCGATCAGCCCTATGGGAGATGTCCTGCAACTGAAAACAATGTTTTATGTTGTGTCATTTGCCCCCCTGCCTCCTTTCTGTATGTGCAGAGCAACAGCCTCGAATTCGCGGCTGGTTGCTGGCCAGTTTGGGCAGCCAGACCACAGGCCTGGTTCCTGCCAACTACGTGAAGGTCCTTGGCAAGCGGAAAGGTAGGAGGCATGCAGAGGTGGAGAGGCTGGCGCAGCAGCAGCAGGCACCCCAGCCAGGTCTGGCCTCCGCCTCGGCCTCTGGCACACACCCTGCCTCAGCGCTGCCTCCCAGTTGCCCGGAAGAGATGCTGGAGTCGGTATTCCGGGAAACGCCGGCCCCGTGTCCCCCTGCCTTGAGCACAGTAGTCAAGATGGATCTGTTATAGGGGTGCGTGCCTTAGATCGCTGGAGCGTGCTTTACAATGTATGGGGAGCTCTGTGTGCGGTTCCATTTCATTCCCTTGTCACCGTATCAGGTGACCTGTGCCCATCCCCATCACCGTGCCCCAGCAGTGGGACTGGAGAATGGAGCTGTGTGTGGCTACACTGCGACATAATTAGGCCCCTCACGGACACTGGTACACCACACGGCCCCAAAACCATGCTTTATCGCCCAGTGAGCGAACATAAGACTCATTTTCTACAGAGAGAAGTATGCGGATTTATCGTCCATTCTTTTATCTGGTTAGCTTCATGTTCAGTTTTATCGCTGGAGATTTCTGTGTAAAAGAGGGAGTGTTTGTCATTTTATATAAGATCTGTGATTTAAGATTACTCTGTCACGGTATTTTGAAAGTTAATCAGTAAAAACATACAATTGCATTAAAAAACTGTATTGAATTGAGGATAATTGTTAGTTGGATGAAAGCCATAACATGAGTTGAACCATTATGTGTCCTCTTAACTCACATACAGTCATTGGATTTCATTGGTGAGGTAAGCAAGGAAGGAGATATTAATGCTTTCTTTTTGTTATGAATTGGTTGAAAACATCATTAAACATACACCCCTCATAAACAGGGAATATTACTCCATTGTTAGTACTGCAACAGCCTCATGGTGTGTATTCTATAGATATTTCAAAGACATACGAATGAACCACATAATGTATACCAGTTTAGACAGATGTCTCTTCTTGCTAACCCATTTGAATATGATGTATGATTTTAATTTTGAATCCTTCCTGAAAATATGCACTTTTTCTGCCGTTATTTAATTATTGCCTGTTAATTCTCCTTGAATCAACTGTGTAATTATGTAAATATTAGCAGTTATTTTGGGAATAAAGATTTCCAATAAACTGTCTTGTCTGTTTGTGACTACAGTAAATCGTTTTATATACAAAAGCGGGTTGCCAACATAATCCATAGACCTTCACACAACTGGTGACTGAATACTGATGGCATACTTGTTGACTTGAGTTAAATATTTTAGTGAAAACAAAAAAGACCAGCTTGACCTGTTCACTGCCATGAACTTATGTTGGTGTTAAGCTGAAGTCCCTGCAATACTACCATCTAGCGGCAATATAAGGGAACACTGAGGTTTTACTTTCACCAGCAGATGGTGGTATTGCAAAACAGTCTGAGAGGTTAAAGCACGCTGCATTGGTTGTCATTTTTTATTTACAGTTTAAACTAAAAAAAACTATACTATTACGTATAAATAAGTTAGAAGAAGCACTCTCAACAACAAGCCATTGTTAAGTCTCATTTCTATACTTACACAGAAAAACTGTAGTTAAGGTCTTAAACTAGAGTACATTACTTAAACTGACATGTATCATCCAGACCCTTGGCCTACTATGCCCAGTATGCAGACGTTAGAGACACTAGTGGAAACACTATATCCTGTTATAAACATGTAATATTTTTGTTCTTGGGGGAACGACCACTCTGTAGGTAGTATGTCTGCCCTGCGCTGACTGACTCTGATTATCGTGGAAGTGAAAGCGTTTATGTTAAAGAGGGTGTGAATGGTAATAAAGTCATTGCCGTCACCAAGCAACGGGGACGCATATTTGCACCTGCTGCACTGCGGCACCGGAAGAGCACGAGCAAACGTAGGAGAGATTGGACAACTAGGTCTTACCATTAGAAATGATAGGCCCGTCTAAGCTTTTACAGCTAAGCTGTTCCCTCCCTAGGCGTTGCTATGATTGCGTCTCTTAGCCGTCTGTCAATTTGCCGCTGTGTCAGTTTTATGAGATGATGGGAGGAGGATGCCCGCTGCTGCAGTAGATAGTTAGATTTTGTGTTCAACACTGAATTATTGTAGATGTCTCTGTTAACTACCATACTGCGATGCTACTTGAAGTTAGCTAGCTAGCTAATGATTGCTCAAATTGTTTTCAACTCATCAGCTGAAACGACGAAAGCCTCCACTGACTCAAAGACTAAAACAACAGTGAAGTAATGATTGTGAGTAACCTTTCAACAGTCTATGACAGTGATGATGGCCTAAATTTGGGGTTGTCAAAGTAGCTAACTGGCCTCAGTATGTTAGCAAGCTATTATATCCTAGCAAGCTAACAAGCTTTTGCACTAAGTTGTTGTCAGTCTCCAGTTTAGCGATGTAGTATTTGTTATAAATTGATATGCTTACAAATTGTAACATACTACTTTAGAGAGAACCTGCCCTCCACATCAGTGCACCGACGAAGGAAGGTTATCTGATGACAGCAGCCGACAGAAGAGGGGAGTCGTTGCATTAAAAGAATCACAAGAGTATGCAAGTAAGTCTTGATGTCCCACTCAGCCATAAGCCCATAAACTGTCATTTGTCTTTAAATATGATATGATATTAAGATATGATATTAAGATATGATCGCAGCTGTTTAAGCTTGATTTAAAGTCAAACACATTGTCGGTCTGAGTGTGTGCTCAAACAGTCCGATTTGTTTTAAACACTGTGTCAGAGACGCAGTGTCATAAAACGGGTATTGTCATGCAGAGTTATTGTCTTCTACTGTTTGAGTCACACACAGTTACAATACTTTTTAAATGTATCCCTCTCAGAATGAGTCGTCTGTGCTCAGTCAACAACAATTTCCCCAATGACAACAGCACACTGGCCCTGGACATGGTACTCAGCTCACTGTGGGCAATGCCACAGCCCATTAACTGGGAAAGTGTGGCTAAGCTGGTCCCTGGTTTCACACCAAAGGAGGTAAACATTGTTTCCAGGAGTTTTGCCATTTTACTAGTTAATAGTCAGTAGCCACTTCCAACCACTTTTCTATAGTCCTTATTTATCTCATTAAATCAGTCATCTTTTGTCTAATACACTGACCTTTTATGGAGGGAGATGCCCTTAGATGATATAAAACGATGTGTTTTCAGTTAGTATCTAATTATGGAGTATCTTTGTCATGATCATTAAGACTAAATCCTCATGTATTTCCTGTGCAGTGTGCGCGGAGGTTTGAGGAGCTGAAAAGCACTGGTAGTTTCCCTCTCGTGGATGAGCAGTGTAACCCTCTGACAGTAGGGGGGGGCTCACCGTCAGACACCCTCTCCTCCTACATCAAATCCTCTTTGTTGGAGCTCACGGGAGACACAGGAGACGCACGAGCCATCCAGAGCACTATCTCAGTTTCAGGTGGGCATTGAAAAGGTGTGATGAAGCGCCGGCATCCTGCAAACGGCATACGAGGGATAAGAGATGGAATCTTTCTGCTTTTTCCAAAATACAAGACCTTTGAGCAGCAGCAGCAGCAGTGTTCCTGGTCTTACGAGACGTTTGTGTGGTCTGTGCACAGGGCTAAGTGTGATGCCCCCTGGGAGGGGGTCAGCGGCTGAGAATGAGAGCGTGGTGACCTCAGAAGGGGGCGAGAGGGTGAACGGAGGGAAGAGGTAAGGTTGTCTGCAGCTGGGTTATGTCAAGAAAAAAAAACTTCAACTAACAGGGTTAACAGCTAACGGGGAGCTATCTTAACTTGATCGGTCCTGCCAGTGACTGTACGGAGTTTCCTTCTCATTCCTAGGGGTCCAAACATGGTCATCCACGTGTGCGACGAGGCTAAGAACCTGAAGCAGGATTTTGGGTGCCCCCGGGACCTCCTGATCAGCGAGATGCGCTACTTCGCTGAGTATCTGTCGGTGGACTCCCAGCGCTGGGAGGAGGTGGATATCTCGGTGCACTGTGACGTGCAGATCTTCGACTGGCTCATGAACTACGTCAAGAGGAACACAGACCCTGAGACTCACCACGAGAAGCCCAAACTTGGTAAAACCACTCAAGCTTGTCTCTTTTTTTTCCCCTCTTCACTCTGACTGTGTGTGAGTGTGACTGTGTGAGTGTGTGTGTGTGTGTGTGTGTGTGTGTGGCTGCTGTTCATATTAGCAATGCTCATGATAGATGGTTGTTGGTCCTTGGTTTATCCATGTCTGCCAGTGCTGTGTGGGGTGGGGACATGACCTGTGCTGTGCTGATGCGAGTGCTTGTGGTGGTATGTGTCATGCGGGTTCTACTTCTGGCCATTTGTCACGTGGTGGGTTTTGTGGTGTTTGTCGGTTACAGAACCCAGCAATGTGATCTCAATCCTGATCTCCTCCGAATTCTTGAAGATGGATACATTAGTAAGTGTGGTGCTTGTGAAGCCATTGTGATCTTGTGTTCATAGCATGCCGCGTGCATGCTGACCATAAATTGGGGTTATCGTATGGTACAGCAGTGTGTTAATGACTAGTTCAGCTGTAAAAGATATGTGTCTTTATGTTGGATGAAATGGAAGGCGTTTGGCATTTAAGGCAGTGGTTTGTTATCCTGACTCAATAGGTTGAGGATTGCATTCAGTTCTGTCACGAAAACATGACCGCCATCGTAGCAACGCCATGCAATATGAACTGCATCAACAGCAACCTGGCTGCACGCATAGGCGACCTGTTCAGTCACAACGACGCAGATGAGATCAAGGACAAAAAGGACAAATTCAAAAGGTAACTTTTAGGATTTATCATCCCTTTCTGTTCTATATTCTGCATACAACAATGTCATAGTGATGTTGTTATTATTGTTACATGTTTTTGTAAATTATCCTTCTTAATAAATGTGTGTGTGATATCTGTTGAAGCAAATTATTTCAGAAGAAAATTGAGAGGCTCTTCGACCCTGACCACGAGAACCCCGATTCGCCAGGGAACGCTGCCACTCTGTACAGGTTAGACACGCCTTCCTGGTGGTCAGACACGCCTTTCCCAGTTGTTAGACACGCCTTCCTGGTGGTTTGAATGCAACATTATCGCTTGCAGCTCGACGTCTCACTGTCACGTCTGTCTCTTCCCAGGTGTGGTCTCTGCCTCAAACTACTAACCAAGAACACTGAGAGACAGATCACCTGTGTACCAGGGAGAATCAACATTGACCCTCATGGCAACATCATATACTCTCACACCAGGTGAACAAGACCCTTGTGGTCTCTCTAACTCTCAATAGTAATAGTGCGTTCCCTGTAGTTCAGTTGCTAAACCATAGTCCCCTCTGGTTGCACAAATGGTTCTCCTTTGAAGAGGAAGTTGGCTTGACGTTCTTGTTGTGTGATCCGCAGACACAAGGGCTGGGAGGTCCACGACTTCCTGAATGGTTTGTATGAGGAGCTGAAGTCGTGGGTGCTGGTCTACTGGAGGATCTGGGGAACCATCAACTCCCTCTCCTGCTCTTGTTGTAAACAGGTGAGCACATTGGCGAAGTACGCAAGACTCCTGGTTTTCGTTGTTTTACTTGGTGCTATGTAAAGAAAGACGTTATTGGATATTATAGATGGATGAATTGCTCTGTTTGATCTGATGATCTTTAACCAAAGTACTTTTAAGTAGGAGAAGCTTCATGTGACTTTTATAACTCAGCATGACAAAATCGAGTTTTCATTTTTAGTTCACAAAAGATAAATGCTTGCAGTCATTTTTGTGGGCCGGTGTTCAATACTGCATCAAGACTGCTCCTTATCGTAACTAAACACACAAAAAAAAAAAGTCAGTATTGGCTTATTTTAGAGGTTTGTATTGTGTTGGCTGAGCAGCTGTGTCCTATATCTCTTCTCACAGAAATTTTTATGCACTGAGCTGTCCCACTGTACATATCACCCCGAGGCGGTGGTGTACGCGGGCATTGGGGGCAGAGCAGGCCTGGCACGGCACTGGCATCTACCCCCTGCTGCAACCAGAGAGTGCTGCGCTTCTGACCCACATGCATGCCAAGGTATGTCAGCCGGTCCCATGCCAACTCTCATGCCAGTCGGCTATTTCTGGACACTGCCATGAAGAGGGGACGCGTCATGTCCAAAACTCTGACCTTGTTTTGACGCTAATTCTGCCACTGGGCCTTCAGATAGCCCCCTCAAACATAAGCATGGGTCGTGTGTTGTATTCAGGGTTGTAAGATGCGGGATCATGTGGTTAGTGCCGCAGACAGTGGTTGACTGCAGTGGCCATTCCGGTGAACACGGCAGAGGCACGGCTTGCTCAATGACCTTCTGATCCACAGGGATGCTGTATGCGTGACCCTCACCCCACAACCTGAAGAGGTTAAGAGACACATTTACCAGACCCCAATTCCCCAACACCCGCCGATATATATATATATCACACACATGCCTCCCTTGAAACTGCAACAGAATAAGATCATTACCGTACAGAATGGTTGACTTGTCTGCCTTATCACAGCATTCATTCAACATTGTGTGTGTTGTGTGTGTGTTGTGTGTGTGTGTGTGTGTGTGTGTGTGTGTGTGTATGTGTGTGTATGTGTGTGTGTGTGTGTGTGTGTGTGGTAGTCCTGTGGAGTCCCCTCCTGCGGGAGACAAGCCAACAGACTGCGATATCCTTTTGGAACCTGGCGTCCTCTCCTGCCTCAGACCGGGAGAGATCACTGCTGTGAGTTTTCATCTGACCCTCACTTAACATGATGCATTAACTACTGATTGAATATGTAATAAATTAAATATTTGTACCCCTTTGTTGCAGTTTTCACTGCTGAAAAACTGGAGTCTGCAGCTGGTTTGTGTAAAGCTTTTTTCATTCCATTCAAGAAATATTATAAATGCAGTGTGCATTATCCAGTGAGTTGTGTCTGTTCTCTGTTGAAATGAATTGGACTTCCTGCAGCGTTCACAGTCTCTGCTCTCTGAGGATGAGGACTACACCACCGGCTCAGAGGTCACTGAAGATGAGGTCGGGGATGAAGAGGAGGTTTCAAAGAAGCAAGGTCATTTGCCTTTACAAGGAGCAGCCAGTAGATGGCAGCAGTGTTTTTGTTGATGCTTTTATATTGAACCATGTGTACATTGCTGTGCTACAAATACTATTACAATACTGTAATAAATATGTTCTGAAAATAGTTTTGTTCTTCTGGTTAGCTGCGAAGAAGGCAAGGAAAGCAAACAGACCACTGAAGAGGCAGGTGTCCTCACCCAGCTTTCAGCGCAAAGAGAAGAGTGCAGAGAAGGTGGCTCTCCTGTCTCCTGTCTTTCCAGTGTATGTGCCATTGAGCAATGAAATATAGCCCTGACTGTTCCCTTTGTTTTTGTCAACAACAGGCTGCCTCACGAGATTCCACTCCATTTACGTGAGTACACTTATAACTCATGTACTGTGATCATTCTGTCAATCCTCTCTCTCTCACTCTCTCTCTCTCACACTCACACACACACACACACACACACACACACACACACACACACACACACACACAGAGGGGGGGGGGGGAGGCAGGGAGAGACAGAGGGCGGGGGGGAGAGAGAGGGAGAGGGGGGGGGGGGACATGGGTGTGCATACATAATAAACACACACTGAATCCAATCAGCTTCGTTTCTCTAGTGTCTTACTCTGCAAATCAATATTATGCTAGCGATGAGTGTAATCATTCCATTCTGATCATGTAAATATTGTCAAGATTAACCAAGATTCAGTGATAAAAAAGCCAAACTGGATCATTGAAGAGAGCTAGCTTGTGTTCATCTGCCAAAAGTGAAATGTTCCCTTGTTTCAGTGTCAGCATTCAAAAGAGCAAATGGGACAGCGCCCGATCCATGCGGTTCAACCAGGACGCTCAGAGAGAAGACGGTATGTGTTTGTTGTCCACACTTGTCTGAAGTGCTGTGCACTAAAATAACTGAAATGCTTTATTTCTGTCTAAATACAATATCCTGGTACTAATAACAGTGTAGGAACAAAGCTATTCATAGACTTTATTTCTTTTTTTAAGTTTAAAAAAAGAAGAAGGTTGACAGCTGTGGCTGCGACGTGAATGACCAAAATAGATCCTTTATTCAAGTCCCCTGGCATCTTCTGTTCTCAGTATCTGTTTTTTTTTTTTTGCATTGATTTGCTCCAGCCTTTTCTTTCTCCAACCCGTGTTTTAGATCAGCGGAGGATGGTGGACATTATTGGACATCTCACAAAGCTGAGGTTTGGTGACTTAGAACAGAGCAAATCCAAGGACGTGAAAGAGGTAAACATTCAGCTCAGAAAAGGGTCACATCTCTCAGTTAAATGATATGCACCCACATTCATTTATATTTGGAAGTTTAGTTATGTAAAAAATAATATTACTTCAGCGGGGTTGTACTTGATAACCTCTGTTCTGGCGGTGGTCATTCACTGCAAAAGCATCTTTTTGGATCTCATCTTTCATTGGGTGTTGTTTCAGTATGCAGGAGGGATATACTCCAGGCTTGAAGCTCAGTTCAGGAGTGCCTCCCAGGGAAGTGGACGACATAGTAGCTCAGAGAAGGCTCACAGGTACTGTGAACATTGTACAGTGCTGAAATGATGCGGGTCATATACTGTTCCTTTTTAGCACTCTGCTACATACACAGTTCCATTGAAAATTGCCTTGTTTCTTTCCCCCCGTCTTGTTTCTAAAGAGCAAAGTTACGCTTCGGGCAATCAAGACCAACATAAGAGCTCCAGTACGTGGACTGGAGAAGAAAACAAGACCCTCAGCAAAGTACAGTCCAGCAGGGCCCTCCAGAACCCCCACCCGACATCTCTCCTCCTGCTCCCGTTCAGCTCCAGAACCGCTCCAAGGCCCACTGTGGCGTTGTCTGGTTCCGGTACACTTCTGGACCCAGGTCCCCAGCCTGCTTGGTCTGCGGTAGCTTAGGTCGTCCTCCTCATCACCTGACGTATCTGTGGCTCTATAGGCCCAGCTCACGTGCCTATGACTGATCACCTTTATTGCGTTCCCTTTTACCTCATCCATCTCCGTGCAAGGATTTAGTATTTTGCTGAGGGGCCAGCGCTGTGGCGACATGAATGAAGGAATGGTGAATCTTGATGGTCAAATGCCTGATTCCATCACTACCTCCTTGTGGCATGTAGACTTAGACCATTTGTGCAACACTGAGGCCAAATAGAATTAAAAAATAAAGTATTATCAAAACTAAAATCAAGTGAGTGTTTTGTCTTTTGCCCATCTTCTGAAAAAATCTGTATTTATTATTATTATTATTAGTAGTAGTAGTAGTAGTAGTATTATTATTGTTGTTGTTGTTGCTGTTGTTATTGTTATTATTATGGGTTAAATTCAAGCTTAAATAGTTTCCTCTTTGTTGTCTTGTCCTCTGTGATGGTACTTAATGTAAACAGTGTGAACAAGTTGTGAACCATCAAAATCTGTTTAACTGATAACCTACAGGCTGTCAGTATCACAACACTGGCCATATTCCAAAGAAGCCCTTATCAGGTCCTGCACCGTGACTGATAATACCACACATTGTTCACCAGTAATGAGATTTCCAGTGGCTGTTTTACAAAGCTGATTGGACAGGTTTTCTGCTCACTAAAATGTGTTTATTCCATCTAATTCTATTTAGCAAACAATGAGCTGAAATGACAAAAAAAAAATGCTTTTTTTTTTTATTGACAAAACTGTAAGGAAAGCTGAGAGACCAAATCAAGAGGTGTTACCTATAAGCAAAACTCTGTTGCAACAGCATCACCACCTGCCACCCACAATGCTTGTCTGGTGATTGGAGAAGAGCCTTGATTTGAGAGGCTCTCCTTAGTCAGCTCTGCAGACAGTGAGTCATCATCTTTGCGTTGCGGGCTCCCCATCAGTCGGTCGTGTGGGTGGTCTGGCATACAAGCCTATCCGTGAAAAGCTTGTTGCAGGACACTGAGCAGAAAGCCAGCAGAGATGTAGAGGAGAGTGACAGTGTAAAAGAGCTGGAGGGGGTGGATATAGAGGGAGTCAGGGTAGGTTGACTCAGCAGATGGCATTGAAACAAATGTATAAACACTGGCCACAGGAAGCAGGGCTAGCACCTTGACTTGAAGGCGTAGCAGTTGGTGGTAGGGGCAAAAGTCTATGGGGGGGTGGGGGGTGAAGGGCAAACACTCCCAGTGTTTATTTGACCCGGGTTGGGTTACCAGTCTGGGGCCTTGTTGCACAATACACAAATGGCCATGTGACATCGTCGAGTCCTGGGAACCAAGCTGGTCGGCCACAGCATCCCCCTAATTTAATCTGCCCAAGCCACGACTCCTGAATACTGAAAATGAGCCAGTGTGCTATTGCTCTTCAAAGCAACGTTTATGTCAATTCTGTCCCTGTACTATTAATGTTTATATTTCCTCTGCTGGGAATTGTAGGTCTGTCGTTCTGTGGCTTGAACTGTCCCTGCCACAGAGCAAATTGATATCATGTAAGAATACAATGAATGGCTCTTGTATTTGGTATTGGGGAACAAAGACTGGACAGAGTGAAGTGAAATGTGGACAGTGTCTCCATTCTTCGTGCAATGGACATTTGGACACATCCGGCCTTTTATACTGGCCCTTTGTCTATTGTTACAACCAAAGAAAGCCAAACTTGCACAAACATCATGCTTTTTGTGCAGAAAACTGTGCCATCATATAAAAAACTGAAATTATACAAAAATCAATTCTCCAACCTCACTTGTTGGTTGTTAATCATTATATCTCCTCGAGAGTGTACACGATTTTCTTAGAAAAAGATCAATTACATTCTAGACATACCTCTAACGTTATGTCATTAACATTCAGTTGCTAACACTGGTTGTTTAAATTGATACCCACTCCATGTGGATCCGTGAGGCTTTTCGCGCTGGAATCACAAACATTAAGGCTTTCAGATCAGCCACTAGAGAGAGCTCTTTGTTTTGTTTTTTTCAACAATGTTAGGGGGTGCTCTCACAACACAGACTTCCGGGCTGGGCTTTACATCCCCCCTCCCCTATTCTGTATGTTCAGTAAGGCTGGCTCAAAGGCGCAATTTACAGTGTAATGTGCACATAAAGTCTGTATGCACACAGTGGCTTCAATACAATGGAGGGAAGTGAAGGCTGGAGCTCTGCATAGTCCAGTTTAGTCCCAACAGCCACTAAAGCTTTGATAATCATTTAACCTGAATCTTAACACAAAGACTGAAGAGTTTTGATCTTTACACAACTACAGCTCTTATAGGCATAGAAAAGACACAACACAGCGCAGTTTAGTACAGCTATACCAAGAGATGATGTGCACATTGATACTATGCATTCCCTGCTATATCGTCCCATAAACACTGACTTTACAATAAACAATAAACTGCTTTTTTCATGTCTGAAGCTGAATAAAAAAACAACAACACTGTGTATAAAAGCCACTGAAGGATCAGCCCCTTCTGTGATGTAATGATAATGTATGTAAACAGTTTGCCAGGACCAGACAGAACAAGATTTAACCAGCTCAATCCTGAACACTTCAAAATCTCACACGTGTCTAACAGTGAAATTCCTTTGCTGTTTTTTGTCAACCCATAAGGCTGTTGTGATTTTCAGTTTGTATACTGTCACTCTGTGGTGTGTTATCATAGAAACTTTTCATAGAAACTATTTTGGAGTGTAACCCAACACCAAAAGTGTTCTTAAGACTTGAACAGATTTACCTTGGCAGTATTAAGTACAATCTTGAAATGAATCCCTTGCAACAATGATTTACTAAGGCGATCAGTAATATGGAGTGATAATAAACTGATAATTTATGATAACTGTGGATTGGAAAAACAGGATAGAATTTACTATGCACGTTTTCTGATGGATAAAGGACAGGTGAATGATACATGGAAAGAAGTGCAGACAGTATAGGCTATGAGTGAGGACTTGGCAGACAATCAGCTACTTAGGTTAATATTAGGTTTAATCCCCTGAAATTCACAAATAATTCCAAATTCCTCGTCCTGTAACTACATGCTTATTAAACTACTATGCCTTGGACCTAAAAAGCAACCTCAATATCAGTGATTCAAGTACTGCCCCAATCACAGCAATGACACCCTATAAGAAAGATGTCACTAGATGTGTTTTGTACTCACAACCCCTGCAATCAGATCATAAATAATAGGGCTCATCTGTAGATCCACTGCTGTCAAAGAGAACCCACCTCAAGTGAATGTTGTTTGGCGTTCCTGAAAGCAGCCTAACCTGTATTTTGAGCAGAGCACATTCGGATGTTTGACACTGACCGCTTCAGTGTCAGCAGGGACGCAGGACAAGAGCTTGGGTGCCATTTACTAATGTATAGGCTGCGTAGAGGTTCATTGGGACTTGTTTTGTGATAATTTAAACTATAGTTAGGTGGCGATAGGCTGCAGGTTGTTGGCATGTGATACCATTGACAGGTTATAAATGCATCCCACAGGCTAGCCTAGGTTGTTGTCTATGTTTAAAGGTTTATTTGGTGTTCATCTACCTGGAGATATACGTTTGTTCAACCTACCTGAAGATATACGTTTGTTCGTCCGACTCCGAGTCAACCATTTGCTAACCTATATTAACCAACCATCAAATCTATACTCAAACATTCTCAGAATGTTTGTATAACGATGAATACCATTTATCTCGCTCATTCTTTAAAGTAAATTAAATTTAGGATGACAGATTACACAAAATAACCGTAATAATGTGTATTTCTGCTGGACACTTTCCAAGCTTTGTAAAGCAGTACACACTCCCTACAGAAAGTCCTGTATTTTTCCATCAACTGGCGTAGAATCACGTGACGAGAGCAAAAAAACTAGGCTAATCATTTTTGCATCCGCTGTTACTGCGCCTTCAGCCTATTGAACATATGGACAAGAGTTCTAATCAGTGTGTACAAGACGTAAGTCTTCGTGACAGTGTCATTTAGAATTATATCCCACCTCTGTTATAACCTTACGATATCCACTCACATTTACAATTTTTTTTTTAATCCTCATGCCATGCGTCTAACATGCCCTGTCTGAGAGCAACCACTCCCCTTCGTGGCGAGTGGAAAATTACCAGCTTACAAACGGTGGAAGTGTATGTAGCCTACCAACATCCGAAATGAAGTCACAATGAGGACGTCCTTGACAGACCAGTTATCACTGTATTAAAGACGTACTACATTGAATTTATTTGTCAGCATTGTCGGAACATGTAGTAACCTCTAACGTTTGTTTCATTTTGGCTAAGTCTTTGATAAAGAATTTCACATCACAGAACACTCGTACGAATGTCATTCAACGGTCCAGAGCCAATGGTAAAGATACTTAACAACTTGTAAGTTAGCAGACTCGCGACACACAATTTAATATCAGTACTGACAGCACAGTTTGCCACTCATGTAAGGGAGACACGAACTCCATTCTGTAGCTTCGGCTGGGAGTCCGCCTTCTTTTTCTGACCACGGGTGGAGCGGTCGCGTGGGCGCCTGAAAGAATTGAAACAAATTGACACTTCTATCCTCCAATAGATGTGGAACAAGGATGGACCATTCGAAGGCCGAGCCAATTGAAAGCAAATATGGGCGTGACGTTAGTCCAAACTTTCCGAGGCGCCATCGGCTGAAAACTAAACCGAGATGGAATCTCCCAGTCTGAACCGGTTTCAACCGGTTATGAGTTTGTTGCTTGAGAGGAGAACAGGCGCAGGCTCACAGTCTCTCAAACCGCCCGCTGCAAAATTTATCTCAGTAAAGATATAATTTATAAATTAAGCTTTATTTTATTTCGTAAAATGCATCGGAGTACGAAGTTACTCAGCTTGCCGTGATTATTGGTGCGAATTCCACATCAGTGGTCATCACCATCCAACAACTAACGTTATCATAGCTATAGTGGAACAGGGGCTGTCTAACGTTAGGGGATAGACAGCCTTTTTTTAGCTGTAGCTAGGTAGCTCATGCTAGCAAACTAGCAAGTATCAAGCAACTGGAATACTGAAGCTAGACAGCTTTTGTAAGTTCGTGGCGTAAAAGCCATCCCTCTTTCAGGCAAAGGCTTGGATTTTTGGTAGGTAACGCTCAGTGCTGTGTTAAAACTTACGGGTTAACCTTAACATTATATCATTTGGGTTTATACGTGGGGACAGTGCTGTAAAATTGTCACTGTTATTTGTTTTACTTCACTTTGGGAATAAAACCAAAGAAGCACAGATTAATCGTAGGTAAGTAACATTAAAAGGTCGAGGGTGTTCTTCGCAGCTAGCTGGCCAGGACTGTAAAGCTAGCTATCTAACGTTACTAGGTATTGCGGGTGTGTGACAGAACTCGTGCTGTGAATGGGTGTCTATGATTTTCATGTTAGCTAGCTAGAAGCAGTTGTGTGAGTCAGGTTTGAATGAACCCATCTGACTTCTTAGTCAGCTAACTGGCTAATTCTCACGATTCTCAATGTCGGATAGGTAATGGAGTATACGTCATGCTGTAAACACATTTAGCATAAAGGCTGTTTCATTGACACCTTGCAACGGTAGCTAACGTTTGGTGGTCAGCTCATTACAATGAACGTTAACGTTAGCCGCTTAGCTAACAGGGTATGATCAGGGTGCTCAGTTCATATTAACATTGCAGGAGAAAGGCACTTTGCCGCTAACGGTAACGGTGGCCAAGTGAGCTGCACATTTTCCACACAACTTTTGTCTAGATAACGTCACTGCAAACGCGACAAACGACTGACAAGAGTCCTACACATAGTTAACGACAACTGCATTGTAGATGTTTTTCTGTTGTTTTTCGAGGTAATGCCGTGTTTATATCTAAGCTGTGTTGCTAGCTAGCCCTCACTTGTCCGACTGTTTGCTTGCTGCGCCAAGCAGCATGTTGGTGGGAGGGGTAACATTGGCGTGGAAACGGGTAGACCCATACAACTTGGGGAAGACAAAGTCAGTGTCATCTCTTTAAATCGCGTGAAGGAGTGACTGCAAGATGCGTTTGTTGGTGTAACTTATGTATTTGTGGACTGTTTCATATTTACATGAAAAGTTATTCAAATTTGTTTTGTCCGCAACTTACATTTTGATAACTTACAAACTGACATGCTACCTTCGCTGTAGGAGCACAGTGTAGTAAGCAGCTCACTCGTGATTTGGAACCTGTGCCTATCTCATCGTTTTGTACTTGACTCGGTGTTTAGCCAACGGCTAACTGTTACAGCACGAAATATTATTCAGACGTAAGTTATCTCCTAACGTTAGCTTTATTGAAATGGTAATAGAGTTGCGTACTGACATACTGGTTAAGTTACAAGATATCAAACATGGATTGTAATTCTGCTACCTGCCCAGAGTGTAATTTGAGCAGTTACTCAAACCACTAACGTACCTAGGCCAACAATGAGCTAATCTTGTTTGGAGCAATCATTGCAAAGTTGGTTGGACACTCAAGCTAGCAGTTTAGAAAGTCCACTTCGGCTTTCATAAGGATATAAATTGCTTAACCGATATTACACTCGGCAAAGCATTTGCACTAGTTATTGTGGACGTTGAAATGGGTTTACCATATTGTCTTGGAGCTTTTGTTGGATAGTAAACTAGATATGTCTTTAACCGTGATTAACTTGACAAGTGTGCATATAGCTAGTGTTAATAACAAAACTGCTGTTTTGAGTCGTCTGCAGTTGTATGATAATTGTAAAGGGAGTGATCTGTGAAAATTCTAAATACATTTGTAGACATGGCATGTCACGGGAAGCAAAGACTAGATTTTAGGTTTTCTCGCCTTGTCGATTCTTGGACCGAATGGCATCCGCCTGTACTACCATTTGCAATAATTGCCGCATATAAACAAACCTCCTAGTTGCAGAACTGTTATTCTTCATTCATTGGCTATTGGTTGGGTTTGAAGACGCAAAAAAATCGCGAAGAAAGATTGGGCCACGCCTGTCAGCTGCAGATGTAAACAATGTGACGTCGTTGGACGCGCAGAGGTGCACGTGCTCCTATTGTGGAGATGAACTGAATGTGCCCTGGCATGCATACTCTTTGGTTAAGCACAACCATGTGCTTTCTGGTGTCCCCAGCCAGCTTAGTATTTAGGCCCCCTGTTGTTTACTTTACATGAAAGCATTTTGGTGAAGTCTTTTTTACAAGCTATTTATGTGGGGTAAAAAAGAAGTTGATGGACACTGCACTGAACTCAGAGCAGGTCATTTAAGGCTTGTTGATAGTAGACCTTTATTGTGTGGGGATGGTGTGTGTGTGTGTGTGTGGGGGGGGGGGGCACGGTGGATACAGTCAGCTGTTTGGAATTGTGTGCCCAAACTTTCAATTCACATGACTTTGCCTGCTGGATGTTTTCTCTGCCCCCGTAACATCACCTCCCTGTCCTTGCAGAGCTCTATGCCAGCAATTATGACAATGTTAGCCGACCATGCAGCGCGACAGCTGCTGGACTTCAACCAGAAACTGGATATTAACCTGCTGGATAATGTTGTGAATTGTCTCTACCACGGTGTGGGACCCCAGGTAAGAATGGCTCATCCCAATTGTTGACACAGTAGTAGTACACTTTATGACATTGTAATTGTTATGCTGTTGAATGTTAGATGGTTGTTTGACATACCAAAAGAGTTGTTACAAATGATGCACCAACTGAGTAATAACCTCTGAAATTGGGGTCTGTAATAAATGACTAATGTCCGTTACCTGTCTTGGGGATTCTCTTTTCAGCAAAGAATGGCACAGGAGGTGTTGACCCATTTGAAAGAACATCCGGATGCCTGGACCAGAGTAGACACCATCTTGGAGTTCTCGCAGAACATGAACACCAAAGTAAGCCTGGCAACTCGGGTGGAGGAAGGCCATTTCTCTACTTTGAGGAAGTCCTGTCAGATTTCTCGAGCAGAATGTTTCACAGTAGACCTGATCAAGAGCATTAGTTTGGGATCTCTGATCGCCTATCTGTGCTGTGCCCCACGTGTAACCACCTGTTTCCTGCCCTTGATGTGTTTTGAAAAGGGGGGGGGGGGGTCTTTTGTTTTTGTCTCTTGGGTGAAGTGAATCATTTGGAGTGATGGCGCTGGAGTATCTTCAGATAACCCTTTAACAACCCCCCTCTCCTTCTCTAATACACACACACTTGCCAAATACACATAGAAATGAATAAACTCCTTGCCCTCCCACCCTTTGAGAGCCTCCGTTCTCAACCGAGAAAACTCACAGTCCAAGTTCAAGGCACTGTGTGACGATCCACTGTTTACAGTGAAATACCTCTGCACAGTGGCCAGTCTTTTCGGATAATGCCACGTCCTTTTACCGAACGACTCGGGCTGCGGCCAGTTTCGTCCTCAAACCTCTCTTCACCTGGCAACTGATGGCGGTAAAATGTTCCAGATCAAAGCTTTTGCATCTCCTTGACTAAAAAAAATTGGCATTGATTTGGTCTTGATTGGAGTGAGCAAACTGAATGTGACCCGTTTCCATTACTTCACGGTAGCGTCTGTCATGCCAATGATGTTTGTGTGGAAGTTGCAGCCTCTTCAATATTTCAAAGACTTCCTCAAAGTAATGGTAAACCAGTTTGCCTTTTTTTTGCTTGCCTGTGACATTGCTCTTAACACTTGACAAGTCATTACTAATGTTTGAGTTGATCTATCAACAGTATTTTTTTAAGTTCAAACAAGTAATTTGCCCAAAAGTGAGGTCATTAGAGGAACAGAGAAAGCAGAAAAGGTAAACCCTTTTTAAGTTTGTCTAAAGTCTTAATTTTTCTTACTTTTAAAAAAGGAAAGAAAAAAATCAAACAGAAAAAAGTGTTAATAGTAAAGCACCTCCTTAACATTTGGCTCTGAACTATATTTATTTTCTAAATTGCTTTTTCTTTTTTTTTTAAACAGCTTGTATTTTACTTCATTGAAGGTGTTAATATTTGATATTAATCATAATGTTCCATTATTGTTGATTGCTTGTAATAGGAAGAAAAGGGGTGTGTCTTCCTGTGCATCTTGACACAGCTAGGCTTGGGCGGCAGGCCTCCCACAAGGTCTACCCTTTTGATTCCCTTTGACTGAATTCTGTTCATCAATTTTCTATTGCATTTGTTTCATTGGGCTGAGGGAGGGTTCCGGAATCCGCAGCCAGACACTATCTAGACCTCATCACAGCCAAGCGCTAGCAGCAGCTATTTCTCCTGTAGGGATCATTCATGTCTCCCCTGTGTCTGATCTCGCATTCACTGTACTTTCTTCAGCTCCTGACTCTCTTTCTGCTATCCCACCAAACAAACAAACAAACAAACAAACAAACAAACAAACAAACAAACAAGGAAATAATAATGGGGCGGGGCAGAATAAAACATGTCTGTAAGGAAGGAGCTGTTGCTTTTTGTAACTGTTTTCTATGTGCTCCTCCTCCTTTGTCATGTTTATCTTGAACGGAAATTAAAGGTGCAACAGCATGAAGGTTTGGAAGCCTTCAGGTTTTGTAGGTTCTAAGTGGTTTAGCATTAAGGGCAGTCCAACCTTCAAGTTCACCTTTAATAACTACAATAGCTGTGTTGAAAACGTCCCCCCTCTACAACCCTTTACCCCATGGCTTTGAAACATTAACAGCTTGCTGTGCATCTCTTGATTTCTCAGCCCCTCCCCTCCCCCTACCCCTCACCTCTTAAAGTTACAGTGAGTAGTTTTGGTTGTCAGAACAAACTCATAAATAGATCAAATGCTTCTATACTCACAACTCCCTTGTGAAGACCTAATAGAAAGAAGCTTCCTATTCTTGCATTCTATACCTCTTGGTTCTTTGTTTCAGGTCTTTCATGTTTTTAAGTCTCCCTGTAAAATATAAACAAATGCATAAAATATGTGAACAATGACTCAAGTTGCACGGTGTGCACAGGAACATTTATCTTTTCCCTGTCCGCTCAGAATAACATCTTCATTTTAGACCTTCCAGCATTTTAAAGTTTTTGCAACAAAAACTACTTACTGCACCTTAAAGTCGATGATCCCTACAGCTGAAATACTGTTGATCCGAATAACACTAGTGACGTTAACAAGTACACTAACTAAAAGTCAGCCTTGCATTTCTGAAAGACAAAACCAGAATGAGAAGCACATCACACTACAGCATTTGAGGGTTGCGAAATTAAACCTGTGGTCTGTCTTGCTGTTCTTACGAGGCACACCAGTTCAAGGTGAAAACAGACATTAAGAATGACTTCCCATATTGTCTTAACTGTTCTGCTATTTATTTATTTATTTATTTATTTATTTATCTATTTATCTATCTATCTATTAATCTTCAGCAAATGAGCTGTGAGGGCGCGGCTATTTGACTTGACCATTTTTTTTTGACCCCAGAAAAGAAACCAATGAAAATATGAGGAAAGCAGAGATCATTCCATTCTGGCACTCTGCAGGGGTCAGCAACCCTTTTTTTTCTGTTTTTTTTCCCTCCTTTTTTGGGCGATATCATTCATTTTGTTGTGCTGCTTGGTAGTGTCTGAAGCAGTGAGCAACTCTGCAGCCAGATGCTATTGGTGAGGCGTAGGCGTTGGCCTGCCTTCCTCCGTCTCCCTCCTCGCTTTGCTGTCTTCACTGTTCTGGTGTGATGCAGGGAATAACAGCAGGACTGCTACAGGGTTTTCATCCAAATAGCGGCTCATAGAGAGCGAGTTGCATATTATTTTAACCCCACTGAAAATCTGCATGAACCTGTCCAAATCAGATTTCTTTTTCTTTTCTTTCTTTTTCTCCCCCCTCATGTTTGTTTTACTTAAAGGAACATTTGAAAACATTTCAGGCAGGCTCAATTCAGGCCTTTTTTTTTTTTTTTTTTTTTTTTTAATTATTTTTGGTGGTAAAAGTACACAGCTGTGGTGACATGTTTTGACCTGCTTGGGTAAAACCGATGCCGTTAACGACTCTTTCTCTTTTGGCATTACAGTACTATGCCCTGCAGATTCTGGAAACGGTTATAAAAACAAGATGGAAGATTTTACCACGAAACCAGTGTGAAGGTACGTTTCGTTCAACACTGCCTTGTCATCCATGCACACATCTCTGACCCCAAGGCCAAGAAAAAGGTCAAAGGAGCTTTTATTTTCTAAGCTCACCAATCAAATCGCTTCATAGGAGCAGTTTTTCAATTCCACACATGACACCCCAGTGGACAAAGTCTCCCCCCTAGCTGTTAGCGGGTTTGAGCAAGATGCGGTGCCGACTTTGCCTCCTCGTACAACAGCACTCGAGATCGTAAGATGCTTTTTTCGGTCGCGGCCACATATTCACATTTAGCAACCCCCGACGTGCTGTTGCCAAGCTGAACCGTGTTCTCCGCTAAGCATGCTGGTGTGCGTTTCTGCTTGGCTGGGTGCAGTTCCCTCTCCGAAAGGATTGGATTCAGCACTGTGGCGGCCCTTTACCACTGCAGAAAAAGGCAAGTCAAAGCAAGAACATGCTGTTCGTAGCGGACCTGTTTCCCAAAAGGCATATTGTGAAGGCTGGTTGTTATTGTAAGAGATAAGTTCTAACTTGTGACGCAGAAATCTAAAGGTATACTGAATGCTTTTGACAAGTGCCTTGCATAGGAATGATCATCGGTGATATCTGTTGCAGCTACTGTTCGATATTGTCATTTACAGCTATGCCTTCACCTGATTTAGCTGCGGACAAGACTGCCACAAAAAGCTTTCACATGTGGATTTTTATCACATGTATTTGAAGCCTCTTGTTAAGTTAGTTATTTATCTATGAAGCTTTATTTATTTCGATTATTTATTTGTATAGTTTTTTTTCCATGAAATAGATTTGAGCATGTCCTTCTCTAATCACTACTGTACCCATATGATGATTCAGTTCTCAGTGTAATATGATCAGCACAGCATTAGACGTCATGGAGTTAAATACTCCAACTATGAACGTTTGTCCCCTGGGGTGTAATTTGGCCAGCTTCTCTGCTCCTCATTCTACCTAAGGCGCTCTGTGTGTGTGTATGTGTGTGCTAGTATATGGTTGATTTTTTTTTAATTTTATTTTATAATTTTTTATGTCAGAATGTGTAATTTATGAAATGAAATAGATTCTTACCCTTTGATTGACAAGCCCAAAGTTGATTGGCTCTCCTTAAAGGTCCCATACTTTGCTGCCCCCCTATCTGCCAAATAATGGTATGTCACCAGGCATGCATTGAGGAGAATGAAGTGGTGAACTACACATGCCTCTTTTAATTTAGCATCCCCCCATTTCCTCATGCTTTTTCCATCCCTCACAATCCTCAGACTCATGTTATCATAATCATCATCATCAGCAGTAGCAGAGAGAAAGTCTCTAATGGGAAAGTCTCTAATGTTTTAAGTGCACAGAGACTGGAGGGGCACATTTATAATGCTAACAGGATGTATGTGTTCTTTTGAAGAGCTTTTGACTCCAGATTACTAATAGGATTCAGTCGGTACTCTTTTGCACATCCCAACAGCTTAACAAGTAAGAGAAATTGTCAATTGTTCTACATCCATGTTAAGATGCTACCACAATTTTTTTTTTTAAATTAAGAGGATTTAAGGCAGCCCATAGTACGTATGTAATTGTAAGATAAGATGCATTACAGGAGTCTTAATGCTGAATAGCCCTTTGTTTGGCCTCTAATCAAAGCTTTTATTTCATTTTAGGTTAAGAAAGTAAGAAGTCAAAACTAATCATTTCATTATTAAGTCACTTCTTTTTGTTTTCCCCTCCAAGTTATTAGCTTTTTTTCTTTCCATCATTGACCTAAGACTTCCCACTTCTGACCGTAGATGCCTGAGTTTTGTTCAAGTGGCTAACCAATGCAGGGCGACTGGCAAGTATGTCATTTCACCTGTCAGCGTTCTGCCTTGCATCCGGGTCTGTGATTGGTTCTCTACACATTACTGTGGTCATGTGATGATGCTCCTAGCAAATGTGGATAGAGCTAGAACAGTCATCTTCCAAAGGGCAATGTCTCTAAAAGCTTCTTTTTTTTTTTTTTTTTTTCTCCTGTCCTGTTCAAAGGGAATGATGTCATTGATCATTCCCAGTAGTACAATTGGCAAATATCTCTAAACACTTTTAAGAAAATAAAAATCATGTATCTATTTCAAGTTTTACAACCAAATCTGGCGCACACTAGTTTACTCACTGAGCTATGCATGGCAAGAAACAATGTAACAAGTTCTCTGAAATGTGCTGGGTTTTTGTTTTTTTATTTTCCTTCAGATATCTTTTATTTATTCCACTGTTATAAACCCTTATGCCCCCCCCAACCCCTCTGTGTCAGGATTGGCTCTGCCTGTGGCCTGTTCTGTCTATAAGCGGACTGTAACGTTCTGTCTTTTTATCTGCTTGTGTGCAGGAATCAAAAAGTATGTTGTCGGTCTGATAATCAAGACGTCATCTGACGCAACAAGTGTTGAGGTGAGTGGTGCAGCTCGGATAGGCCCTATGCATATTGACAGAGTCTGTTTCAGTTTTTCTTTGATTTTTTGGAATTCCTCCTTGTGACACTGTTCTTATGTGACATTGCAGAAAGAGAAGGTATACATAGGAAAGCTGAATATGATCCTGGTGCAGGTAAGGTCTACTTGTCCTACATTTTTGTGATTGATTTGTAAATACTTTAATATTTATAAAAAAATATATAAAAATAAATGGAAAACATGTCTAATCGATATGATGATTTATTTATCTGTATTCCTGCAGTGGTGTCTGCATTTTAACTATACAGAGTTACAAATTGGAGTGTATTTTCTGTGTGTGTTTGTGTGTGTGTGTGTGTGTGTGTGTGTGTGTGTGTGTGTGTGTGTGTGTGTGTGTGTGTGTGTGTGTGTGTGTGTGTGTGTGTGTGTGTGTGTGTGTGTGTGTGTGTGTGTGTGTGTGCGCACATGTAGATCCTTAAGCAGGAGTGGCCTAAGCATTGGCCCACCTTCATCAGTGACATAGTGGGCGCCAGCCGCACCAGCGAGAGCCTGTGCCAGAACAACATGGTCATCCTGAAGCTGCTGAGCGAGGAGGTGTTCGACTTCTCCAGCGGACAGATGACCCAGGTCAAAGCCAAGCACCTTAAAGACAGGTGAGACACGGAGACCCTGAGACGGCTTTGAGATCAAGCTAAACGATGGCATCGGTGCTAAGTAAACATCAGCCCCTTAAACTTCAGTGTGCTGATGCTCTTCTGAGGTAAAATGAGATTGAGTGCCCTCCGCCCAATAGGCTTGGATCAATCTAAAGCCACTCTTGCACTTTATACGTTGTTTTGATTCAGTCAGTGTTGATCAATAGACTAGAATATTCAGAAGTTTACAGGTTAGGGCTGTCATATTCAAGTCTGCTGTTATTTTATTATTAACACTCATTTCTTTGTTTTTTTGTTTTTTTCCTCTAGCATGTGTAATGAATTCTCCCAGATTTTTCCAGCTCTGCCAGTTTGTCATGGTATGTATCAGACTTTGAGTGTTTGTCTGTCTTTTGTTTCTGCTGTTGAGGAAATCAAACATACATTTCATTTTTGGTCTTTGGTTGCTCCATAGGAAAACTCCCAGAATGCCCCACTTGGTCCACGCCACGTTAGAAACGTTGCTTCGGTTTCTCAACTGGATACCACTTGGCTACTATTTGAAACCAAGCTCATCAGCACGCTTGTATATAAGGTACGTGCTTTAGTTCACCTCAGATGACCCGCCTGTGTTTCAGGTATGCCTAGTTAGGATATTAACGACCGAACGACCGACATGCGTGAGGGTGTTCTGTACCAGCTGGTCGTAAAAGCGTGTTGCTCTTGCCCCCCTTCATCTGTGCAGTTCCTAAAACGTGCCCATGTTCCGCAACGTGACGCTGAATGTGCCTGACGGGAGATCGCCGGTGTGAGCGTGATCAGTATGAGGAGCAGTTTGTCACACTGTTCACACTCACGATGATGCAGCTCAAACAGTACTGATTCTACCAGTGACATTAATGCAAAATAAACTTGCCAAAGGACTTGACCGGCTGTCGTTAAAACACAAGATGTCTTGTTTGAATATTTGTTGTTTGCCTTGGAATTTTTATGCTTTGCATGTTTTTGACATTGCCGTCAGTGTCATATTTTTGACCTTGACCTCGAAAGCATTTTTTCCCTCCTCCCATAACAGATGCTTCCTCTGAACACCAACATCCGCCTGGCTTACGCCAACGGCAAGGACGACGAGCAGAACTTCATCCAGAACCTGAGCCTGTTCCTCTGCACCTTTCCTCAAGGGAGCACGGCCAGCCTCATCGAGAAGAGGCTCAACCTGCGGGAGACCCTCATGGAGGTGAGGCTGCCCGGCCTCCAGCTGGCCTCCTACACCCCAAACCAGGCCAGCCTCTGATTGCTCTCTCCTCTGCCCCCCGCACTTCTCCTCCCACTCTAACCATCTGATTAGCATCGTCACCACCGCGCCAGGGCCTTATCAGTGCCACGCAGGCCCTGCCACCTCTAAGTTGCGAAACAGTGGTGTCAACTTTAAGATAAGCCCTAAACTAGCACGCTTATCTTTCAGCCCATCACATGCACAAGCTTCTGCTTCCACTGCTCCCTAAGCAGCACCTCGGCAGCCTTCTCTCTGATCTGCCCGATCTGTCGTGGTTGAAAACTCTCTCTGTGTGTGTCTGGTGTCACACTGACGTTAGCATAGTCCCCTCAATCTCTCCATTTTTTTGGTCTTCCTTCTCCCAGGCTCTGCACTACATGCTGCTGGTGTCTGAGGTGGAGGAGACGGAAATCTTCAAGATCTGCCTGGAGTACTGGAACCACCTGGCGGCCGAGCTGTACCGCGAGAGCCCCTTCTCTACCTCCACCTCGCCGCTCCTGTCAGGCAGCCAGCACTTCGACGTGCCCCCCAGGAGGCAGCTCTACCTGCCCGTCCTCTCCAAGGTGAGTCGTCGTCGTCGTCGTCGCCCGCCCCCCCCCCCCACCTCCCCATGGTATAATCAACAGCAAGCCCTCAGCTGAAGCAGCTTGCAGATACGCACAGCTAAACACGGAAACTTTATTTTTTTAGAAACCTCCTCCTCCTCCTCTTCCTCCTCCTCCTCCTCCTCCTCATGCACAGTTTCCTCATATCTGCTGAAGTGTTGCCCACTGGATCAGGGAAGGACTCCTCCACTCACACACACCCCCCCCCCCCCCCCCATTCTCCCCCAGGTGCGAATGCTGATGGTGAGCCGCATGGCCAAGCCTGAGGAGGTGCTGGTGGTGGAGAACGACCAGGGCGAGGTGGTGCGGGAGTTCATGAAGGACACGGACTCCATCAACCTCTACAAGAACATGAGGGAGACGCTTGGTGAGTGTTCTTCTCCGTGACCCAGGAGGCATTTGTTGGTTTGTTTACTTGATATCGTCAGAGCTTAGCCTTTTGTCTATTTATGCTTCCTAGGGCAACAAGCATACAGTCAAACTACAACTGGCTTTTTAAGTTCAACCTCGCCCTTTCAGTATTATGGATTCAAATTATTTTCTTTTTCTTTTTTCTTTCTGCTCTGCCCGTCTCCACCCCGTGGTCCTCAGTCTACCTGACTCACTTGGACTACGCAGACACGGAGCGCATCATGACCGAGAAGCTGCACAACCAGGTGAACGGGACGGAGTGGTCCTGGAAGAACCTGAACACGCTCTGCTGGGCCATAGGCTCCATCAGTGGAGCCATGCACGAGGAGGACGAGAAGAGGTTCCTGGTCACTGTGATCAAGGTGGGTGAACACCAAATGGATAAGAATCAATCAATCAATCAATTCAATCTTATATAGCGCTTCTCTAAATACCTGAAGTCGCTTTACAGAGTCCAGAGTCCAGTAGTCATTCATACATACACAGTCATACCGGTGGTGGTAAGCTACATCCGTAGCCACAGCTGCCCTGGGGCAGACTGACAGATACGTAGAAGTATGATACGTAAGGTCCAGTTTTTCATCTGAGGTTGTCTGCACTAAGGGGGTTCAGGCTCTGGGCTCTGTAAAGCGCCTAGAGACAATTGTATTGTTATGGCACTATATAAATAAAATTGAATTGAATTTAATCCTCACAAACTATTTGTATTTTACCCCCCGTATCAATCCATATACAGCCAATTAGCTGGAACAATTACTGAAAATGATTACTGGTGGCTGAGAATAGAAATAGCAGTTCTGAATTGATGAGTGTTTGCTTGATGTGTTTGTGGTTCAGGACCTCCTGGGACTATGTGAGCAGAAGAGGGGGAAAGACAACAAAGCCATCATCGCCTCCAACATCATGTACATCGTGGGTCAGTACCCACGGTTCCTGCGTGCCCACTGGAAGTTCCTCAAGACTGTTGTCAACAAGCTGTTCGAGTTCATGCACGGTGAGTGATTGGCAGTAGGCTTAGCACGGACGTCTCTGCATGTCCTCATACCAAGTTATTTGCCAACAGGGTTGGTACACCTTCACATTCTTGTGTACTGTGGTATGCTTATGAGCCTCAATGTTTTGCAGAGACCCACGATGGCGTGCAAGACATGGCGTGCGACACCTTCATCAAGATCGCCCAGAAGTGCCGGCGACACTTTGTCCAGGTGCAGGTGGGCGAGGTGATGCCCTTCATCGACGAGATCCTCAACAACATCAACACCATCATCTGTGACCTCCAGCCCCAGCAGGTAAGGCCTGCACTTCCTGATTTCTGCCTCTAAGCCCACCTTCTAGACACACCTAATGCCAGTCGGACCTGAGATTGTCATAGAGTAGCTGTTGAATTATTGTCTTATGCTCTGCATTATGTATATATTATATACATCATATGTATGTATGATCCTAGAAGTGCTTCCTCTGCTTAAAAGGTTCTCTCAGTAGCACACAGTCACAGCTGTCTTTTGCCCCATCATGATCTTATGTTGATTTTGCCAATATGTTAACTTTGTCAAATTATTGATTGGGTGCTTCTGCATTCTAGCAGTACACCAGCTCCTTTGACAGCAGAGTTGTATGATCTGTGGGAAGACATAGAAGTGTATTTATTGCCTTTGTGTGAAGCGAAGAACAAATGCTCTCCACCCTGGCCTCATGGCCCCCACAGTAGTGTGGTCTAAGACTGGGAGCAACTTCGCCGTAGTAAACTGGCTCTGGTCATTTACAGGGGCTTACAGGCAGGAAATTGGCTGAAATGAGCTGCTGGCCTCAGGGTTGAGCAGAGAATCAGCAGTTGTATCTCGGGCGGCGTCGTTTATTTGTTTGCACTCTGCCTTTGTTTTCCCCATCGGGACCTGTATAATGAACACAACTGCTTTCTTTTCCTGTACCTCTCTCTCTCTCTCTCTCTCTCTCTCGCTCTCTCTCTCTCTCTCTCTCTCTCTATCTATCTTCTGGTCGTTATTCCAGGTGCACACGTTCTACGAGGCGGTGGGCTACATGATCGGAGCGCAGACGGACCAGGCCGTGCAGGAGCACCTGATAGAGAAGTACATGCTGCTCCCCAACCAGGTGTGGGACAGCATCATCCAGCAGGCCACCAAGGTAAGACACACACACACACACACACACACACACACGTTGATAGGTGAAAATTCACCCTAGTTACCTCAGGACTCCGGAGCTGCATATAAGTATATTTATTAGACAGACAACAATTGCAATCGGGCTCACTCCCAGCACAAGGCTGAAAGTGAAGCAATGATAAATACATCGCACAAGGTTTATATAGACAGAAGTTGAGCGTTCAGCAGAGAAAACCACGTGGTGGATTTCTCACGTCCGAGGCAAGGATGGAAGTTTTGCAAGGTTAGAAGAAGCACAGTTCGACCCTTCTTATCACTTCTGGTCTAAACATGCTCTTGTACATATGCAGACTAAGTGGCACCTAATATTCCAAGTTACACACACGCAGAAACACAGAAAAGCCATGTTCCTGCTTACATAAGTACATGATTCATATAAGGTAATTAATAATACAAGGCACTTGATTATTATATTCTTAAGTCATTAACAGTGTTTGGAAATTATCTCCATCAGTCCCTCCTTTTATCCGTTTCAATGGATAATTCAAAATCACCACTCTGAGCTTCATCACATGGATTTTCGGAACAGAGATCATTACTGAGCATTATTTCATCTCATCATAAGTCAATCATCATTTTTCACATCACACATTTGTATACTTTGCATTTGTAGGCCAACATAGTGGGTGTCGAGTGTGAGTGTGTGTGTGTGTGTGTGTGTGTGTGTGTGTGTGTGTGTGTGTGTGTGTCATTAGCTCGCCTAGGCTTCAGATAACATTCAAACAAGGCCTCTTTGCTGTGTCCTTGAAGGCCCTGTTCCCCATCAGGCATTCTGCAGATCACATCGGCTGTTGAATATTACTGGGCAGGAAAATGTAAACAGTCTCTTTGTGGAAAGTGTGTTTGGGCAGTCTGGTTTTCCCATCACCACGGATGATCTTTAGGTAGGCCCCATCGCGGACATTTGACCAAGACCGGTGCCTGTTGTGATCAATATGTTAACAGTACCAAAATGTAGAGCAGTACGTTATTATCAAATGTTTCACACATTGTTTCATTTTTCCCTTGTAACCCCCATGACTTCACAGAGATAGGACCACCCTGCCCTCCCAGTATCCACTAGGCTCTTTTACCCCACTGGACAGTGTAGTTTTCTTCACCAGGTTTGAGACGAAAAATTGTCTAACGCAAAGAATCCCCTTTGTAGCTGGACTTCTGTCACAGTGGCCTTGGAGAACTGTAGAGGAGGACAGCTCCTATCCTCTGTCTCTTTCTAAGGAAGGCTTACTCGTTTACAATGTTAGATGTATCCAGGTGGCTCTCCGCTATTTTGACTGTGGTAGATGTTGACAGTAGCACTTTGTATGGTCTGTCCCACTTGGGCGAATGGCAGTGTTTTCTTTTGAGGCTGTTGATTATTACCCAATCTCCTGGCCCAACCTTGGTTTCAGCCTCACAGGTTCCTGCGGAGCACAGAGAGTTCTGAGAGCATTTTGCTAATTCACATTTTTGCCATATATTCTGCAAATGTATATTCAATCTCTTAGTCTGTTTCAGCAAATGGTTTGAGAGTTTAGGCAGTGTAGATTCTTCCATACATCATTTCAAACAGTGATAACAACATGCATGCTTAATTTCACTAATTTCACTCTTGGATTCTCAATTTGCTTTTAACTCAATAAAATCAATAATGAATGATTTAAACATCTTTCTCATCAAATTTAAATAAAAGTACAAATATATGCTTACTATCCCCACTTATTGGGGCATGTTTTCAACATGGCTCAATATTGCAGCATATCTTTTAGTATTATGAGATCTAATTCTTCAATTGTGTATGTGTCAGATGGTTGTTGCAGTCCGGCCTGGTTGGTGGCCTTGTCTGCTTTGTGGTTTTCCAATGAAACCGGGTCTTTTGCATGTGTGTGTGTCAGATGGTTGTTGCAGTCCGGCCTGGTTGGTGGCCTTGTCTGCTTTGTGGTTTTCAAATGAAACCGGGTCTTTTGCATGTGTGTGTGTGTCAGATGGTTGTTGCAGTTCAAAGTGCTTTACATAAAATCAATAAAAGCAAGCAGCAAGAGCAATACATGGAGTAAAATAATGGTCAACATCGTATCAGAACTTGATGTTCCGATAGGCTTCTTGGATTACTAAAATCATGATAAAAGGAATAAAAGTAATAAAACCCTTCTGCCTGGTCTTAAGCTCAGTCGGAACCATAGTGCTGCTTCATAGACTCCGTCTTACCCTGTTAAATATTTTCCCTAGCTATGTTCCCCGCCCACAGGCCACCCTTCCTTGTATACCCTTCTATCAGAGGCCTTCTCGTCTTCTTCCACCGAACGCGCTTCAGGGCTTCGGGAGAGACACTAGCTCTCCTTTACAGGCTTAAGGAAGGTGACTGCGCCCAGGGGACTAGAACATTCGTTAGGGAAATATCTCTGAGAATAACATGTGATATATTGAAGCCACAATATGGTTTCCGACAGTGCCATGGTACCCTTAAAACAGTTTTACAGAGAAATAGTCCAGATAAAATTAATAAAATGCTTCGGTAAAAACCATAAAGTTAGTCTCAACCCCAAGAAAAACTATACTAGCGTGCACGCACAACAAACAAACAATATACTCACTAACAGCTCGGAGTCCAACCCCTATAGTCTAATTCAATTCCTTCACTCTCGGCTCTCCTCGCTGGCAGGCCCTGGCCTCCTTCCAATTCAAGTTGGAGGTCTTTAGAAAAACGGAGTCTCATAGAAATATTTTCCCTAGCTATGTTTCCACGCCCAGAGGCCACCCTTCCTTCTATACCCTTCCTTCAGAGGCCTTCTCGTCTTCTTCCACCGAACGCGCTTCGGGGCTTGGGAGAGACACTAGCTCTCCTTTACAGGCTTAAGGAAGGTGACTGCCCTAAATTTGTTAGGGAAATATATGTGACTCTTCCGTACGGTTTAGGTCCTGATGATTAGCCCAGCATGGAGAGTCGATGAGGTTGTTGGAATCCCGGTCACGAGCCCCCAATTATGATAGGTGAAAATTCACCCTAGTTACCTCAGGACTCCGGAGCTGCATATAAGTATATTTATTAGACAGACAACAATTGCAATCGGGCTCACTCCCAGCACAAGGCTGAAAGTGAAGCAATGATAAACACATCGCACACGGTTTATATAGACAGAAGTTGAGCGTTCAGCAGAGAAAACCACGTGGTGGATTTCTCACGTCCGAGGCAAGGATGGAAGTTTTGCAAGGTTAGAAGAAGCACAGTTCGTCCCTTCTTATCACCTCTGGTCTAAACATGCTCTTGTACATATGCAGACTAAGTGGCACCTAGTATTCCAAGTTACACACATGCAGAAACACAGAAAAGCCATGTTCCTGCTTACATAAGTACATGATTCATATAAGGTAATTAATAATACAAGGCACTTGATTATTATATTCTTAAGTCATTAACAGTGTTTGGAAATTATCTCCATCACACGTCTATACTCATCCTTTGCTCCGGGGCTGGGTGTGTGTCTGGAGGGAGGTCAGCATCCATATCTTCAAATGTAGACCTAAGTGCACAAATCCTCCCCCCCCGGCATTCTTTAAAGCAAATATTGAGTTTTGCTCTATCTAATATTAATACATGAATATTATTAACCTGGATTATATGTACTGTAGCTCAACATGAACTTATTATTGATTTATTTTGGACAGATTTTTGTTTTAATGGGGGAAAGCAGTGTAAACAAGCTGTTAATGGTATGAAAGTGGCATAACTAACCTCCCCCTGTCCACTTCCTGTCCCCTCCACCCCACCCCACCCCTGCTCAGAACGTGGACATCCTGAAGGACCCAGAGACGGTGAAGCAGCTGGGCAGCATCCTGAAGACCAACGTGCGGGCCTGCAAGGCCGTGGGCCACCCCTTCGTCATCCAGCTGGGGCGCATCTACCTGGACATGCTCAACGTCTACAAGTGCCTGAGCGAGAACATCTCTGCTGCCATCCAGACCAATGGTGTGTGTCTCTGTGTGTGTGTGTGTGTGTCTCTGTCTCTGTCTCTGTCTCTGTGTCTGTGTCTGTGTCTGTGCGCCTGTGTGTGTGTGTGCGCTCAAACATCCTACCCTGCACAGTTTGCATCCAATGGGATTGACATCGCATCTACTGTTTTTTAACTCCTGTGTGTGGAAGTCAGATCCGTTTTGTGCCATGCGTGTGTTTTGTGAGAATACCTCTTGTGAGCTTGTGTGCTACTAATGACTATAAGCCAGGTCTGCATTCAGTACTGACTACATGGTGCTATAAATAGGATGACAAGTTGAGGAAATGTAAAAGTGTAATGATGATCCTGAAATGACAGGCATCCCACTGAGAATTTAACAACCGTATATCAGCATCTTAAATCCAGCTGTCATGGAGAGGTGTTTGTGTGTCTGTCGTGTGTGTGCGTCGTGTGTCTGTCATGTGTCTGTCGTGCGTCGTGTGTGTTGTGTGTCTGTCGTGTGTGTGTGTGTGTGTGTACTCTCTAACCAGTGTCCATCCTTCTTCCTGTGCCACAGGTGAGATGGTGACTAAGCAGCCTCTGATCAGGAGCATGAGGACAGTGAAGCGGGAGACGCTAAAGCTAATTTCTGGCTGGGTCAGCCGCTCCAACGACCCACAGATGGTGAGCTTGACCCGGCCCGACCCGGCCCACACCCTCTCAGTGCACCAACGCTGTGTGGGCACGCCTGCTCTCTCTCCCCCGGGATGCACTCGCCCAGAGTAATCAGTGACAGGAATTTCAGTACAGTAGTTTGAAGAGACCGATTTAGTGTCAGCATTAAGAAACGTACTTCACAGCCAAAGCTATTTTAGGCGTTTCTGCAAGTGCAGTTTGAGTAGCTGTTGGAGGTAATAGCTGTATTTCCACTGAGAGTTAACTAGAAAGCTTTTGTATACTTGTTAGTTCTTTTTTTAGATGTAAGTTTTATTTCTTCTTGTGTCGGGGGCAAAATAACCTTGAGTGAGACCTAGGAATGTATATACTGAGGTGTGTTCCCAGGGTGCACCTGGCTGTAACCTCCTGTCTGAGATTAGTCTAGTTGTGACACGACACAAGCAGTCGTACGTCTGGTGCCTGCCACTGATCCTGTCTAATCCCCGTGTGTTTGTTTCTGTGTGCGTGTGCGTGTGTGCGTGTGTGTGTGTGTGTGTGTGTGTGTGTGTGTGTGTGTGTGTGTGTGTGTGTGTGCAGGTGGGGGAGAACTTTGTTCCTCCACTTCTGGATGCCGTGCTTATCGATTACCAGCGGAATGTTCCGGCTGCCAGGGAACCTGAGGTGCTCAGCACCATGGCAACCATCGTAAACAAACTTGGCGGGCACATCACCACGGAAATCCCACAGATTTTTGATGCCGTCTTCGAGTGCACTCTGAACATGATCAACAAGGTGACACGCTCTGGACCTCATACTGCCCTAAATAGATTAGTTCACCAGGTGTGCTTATTCGGCTCTCCGTGCCACGGGCGCCATTCAGTCCGAGGTAGCGGCCATGTGTCAGATCCCCAAGGTCGTTAAAACAAGGGCCTTTCTCCTCCGCCGTCTACAACAGGACTCTCTCTCTCCCCCCAATTAACAAGCTCTGCTGCTGCTGTCAAGTGTAGATGACCGGGATCCTCACTCTTCCTCTCCCCTCTGTCTGTCTGTCTGTCTGTCTGTCTCTGTGTAGGACTTTGAGGAATACCCCGAGCACAGGACGCACTTCTTCTACCTGCTCCAGGCAGTGAATTCCCACTGCTTCCCAGCATTTCCTGGCCATCCCGCCAGCCCAGTTCAAGCTGGTGCTGGACTCCATCATCTGGGCCTTCAAGCACACCATGAGGAATGTGGCCGACCACGGGTGAGCCCCCCCCCCCCCCCCCACACCCTCCCCATCCACACATCCCCCCGTTCCCTCCCCCTCCCCATACTCCCCTCCCTGGTCTAAAAAGGCAAAAGTAGGATGCTAGAAATCTGAACGATATGCACGATAACTGAAGTGAAGTATATGTCTAGGGATTTTAGTTGGTTGCAGAGTTGAGTGTTTAGTCAGTGAGAGTGTCACTGCATACAATTTATGTGATTTTAAAATGCAGAAGTTGTCAGTTTCAATCTAAGTCGGGTGCTTCAGCTTTTACCAAAAATCGAATGAGTGAAAAGTGTGGAGTGTCTGACCCTGGCTGTGCTTCCCCTCGGCCTGCTCTGCTGCAGGTCTGCAGATCCTCTACACGCTCCTGCAGAACGTGGCTCAGGAGGAGGCCGCGGCGCAGAGCTTCTACCAGACCTACTTCTGTGACATCCTGCAGCACATCTTCTCCGTTGTCACGGATACGTCGCACACTGCCGGTGAGTGTGTGAGTGTATGAGTGTGCATGTTTGTTTGTGTATGACTGCTGGTTTGTGGGAACTTGTGCAGGGATCAGGGCTGTTTATGTAGTTTTTGTGGTTTTGCCCCCCCCCCCTCCCCCCCCCCCGGTAGTTGCACTGGGCCTAAATTGACTTGGCCGCCCGGAGTGATTTTGGCTCAGAGTGTGTAACAAAATGAAGTGAAAGCAAGCGTTGGTGTTTCTGGCAGGTCTGACGATGCATGCCTCCATCCTGGCGTACATGTTCAACCTGGTGGAGGAGGGCAAGATCAACACCGCCCTCAATCCCTCCAGCCCAGTCAACAACCAGGGCTTCATCCAGGAGTATGTGGCCAACCTGCTCAAGACGGCCTTCCCCCACCTGCAGGAGTAAGCCAGCCCCACACACACACATACACATATACACACACACACACACACACACACACACACACACACACACACACACACACACACACACACACACACACACACACACACACACACACACTAACACACACTAACACACACAAAGAAACCATGCACCTGAGCAAATTGTGCAATGGTTTATGTTCTTCTTCTCATTTCCCCCCCTCCCCTCTCTCTCTCTCTCTCTGACAGTGCCCAAGTCAAGGTGTTTGTAACAGGCCTCTTCAGCTTAAACCAGGACATCCCAGCCTTCAAGGAACACCTGAGGGACTTCCTGGTGCAGATTAAGGTGAGATGCTACTATGGCCGCCCAAGGCAGAAGTGCAATCACTCCACTGGCCACAGCAGGACAAACATTTGTATCCAGGCTTTGATAGCAGAGAGACTAAATGTTACTAAATCTGTGTTACCGTTGACCCAGGTTGCCATAGTGGGGTTTTTTTTCTCCTATAAATACAAAGGGAAAGAACGGTTACAATGTTACTAAATCTGTGTTGCTGTTGACCCAGGCTGCCGTAGAGGTTTTTTTTTTTTCCTCCTCCTATAAATACAAAGCGCAGCACTGGTCCAGGGTTTCCCATGAGCTGCATACGGGTGTGGGATCAGGGGGGCCTGAATGCGAGCAGCCTGTGAACAAGTGTGTGTGTGTGTGTGTGTGTGTGTGTCTCTGAGGGTCACTGAGTACATATTACTGTCAGGGAGAGTGCAGTGGGACAGGATTTAGTGGGCCAGAAGTCAGGCTGTGTGTGTGTGTGTGTGTGTGTGTGCTCCAGTTTATGGGTGCACTATGTAATCCTGCCTGTGTGTGTTGGAGAGGGGTACAGTAGGATTAATTTGTAACTGGGCCTGGGTGTGTATCTGCGTGTCTGCATGTGTGGAGTGGGGGTCTGACAGATTTCTGGCAGGGGGGCGGCAGTAGAACTGGAGCCTCTGACATGCTTCAGCTTTAAGCCAGGGCAGCTCACTCACACTTTTTTTTTTTTTTGTGTCGTCGTCGTTGTTGTCGCTCTCTTTCTCCTTCTGTCTCCCATGTCTCTCTTCCCATCTGTCCAACTTCCTTTCCAATTCCCTTTCTGTCTCCCTTCCTCCTCCTGATCATTCCTGCTCTCTCTCTCTCTATCCCCCCTCCCCCTCACCTTCTCTCCTCGTCTCCCCGGGCTGCAGGAGTTTGCAGGCGAGGACACCACAGACCTGTTCCTGGAGGAGCGGGAGGCGTCGCTCAGACAGGCCCAGGAGGAGAAGCACAAGCTTCAGATGTCTGTGCCCGGCATCCTCAACCCCCACGAGATCCCCGAGGAGATGTGTGACTGAGCTCTCTCTCACTCACACACACACACACACACACACACACACACATGCACAAACGAATCAGTCTCACCCACACTCAAACACACACTCACACTCACACACCTACAACTGTACATAAGGACACAAATGATAAACTAGAATACACACCACCAAGAGCCGAGTGCTGAGGTGGCACACCTTCCCTGGGCAGCGTGTGTGTGTGTGTGTGTGTGTGTGTGTGTGTGTGTGTGTGTGTGTGTGTGTGTGTGTGTGTATATGTATGTATGTGTGTGTGTACATGCTCTTGGAAGGTTGCGTGCGTGCACACGCGTGTGTGTGTGTGGTTAGCCTGTCTTGCGGAGAGGTGAGGTTAGCACTCTGGTGGTTGTCGACCAAAACAATGCCAATATGTAAATGCTAGTCACCCAGTGGCCCTTTTTACATAGTATGCGTTTTATATGGAGACCTCTGTGTAATATCTTTGCATTGTTCATTCAAGCATACAGTTGGACATACCTTATCTATGAGCTGCATGAGGTTGTAAGATTTAGACATTTTAAACTTTTGGTTTTGTTTGGATTTGTTTGCCCTAACAACTCACTGCCCCCTCCCTTATTTGTATTTGTTATATATATATATTATATATAAGGCAGCAGGACATCCCTTGTTTTCGTTTTCGTTTTGTTTTGTTTTGTTTTCTTTCTTTTGTGCAAAGGTGTGTGTCTCCAGTCATCTGCAGAATTCCTCCAAGTCCCCCATGATGTTGCCGACAGGAAGTGATGTCAGTATTTAGGAGGGAGTGAGCCTAAACTCTGTCCCGTGGCCCTCTGTAGCTGCCGGTGACGAGAGAATGTGATTATGAATGAAGGTCTGGAAGATGCTGCTTTTTCTTCCCTCTCCCCTCTTCTCGTCTCCGTGGTCTTCCTCCTCTTTAGTGGTGTCAGGGTCGTGTTTGTTACGCGCTTTCTCTAGGCACTTCTTTGCTGAGGTTGGAGGAGTGTTTCGATTATGTGCATATCATCCCAATTGTATAGCATCGGTCATACCATGGGAACATAAGGTTATTGTCCTTTTTTTTCTTCTTTTTTTTTTTCTTTGGTAGGTGTGTGCGTGTGTGCTGTCGCTTTGCCGACATCAAGTTTCTGTTCTCCTCAATGAGGATTGTTGCTCATTTGTGAGCCTTCATTAAATCGAAGTATAAGAAAGTGGTTCAGAAATATTTATGGGTTAATGTAGGTTACCTCTTTATAACAACTCATGTTAACTCAGCTTTTTTCAGAATGAATTGTACTAATTTTCATTGTTTACCATGCGGTAGTGCTTCAAGACACTACTTAGAGCAAAATAAAACTCGGTTTACATTTAATTTTGTATTTTTGCATTTTCGTTTTTATCTTTAAATTGTTCAAATTAAAATTGCTTTTATCCAGAGAGGAAAAAATGTAATTGCCAACAATCTAATTAGGCAAGGAATGTATAAATCAAACACCAATGGCTAGTGGCAGTCAGTCCCCTTCTCTAAGTGTTACATTTGTTGTGAGACTTTTTGAACTGATTAAAGTTGAAAGAATTTTATAATCACGTGTCTGGATTACTTTTATTTCACAGAGAGCACTTTGTATTGGTTGAAAGTGTTGCGTCAACGTTATGGTTGCCTATGGCAGACGTGTGCCTGGCACAATGCTATGAAATGGCTCCAGCAGTGCAAAGAGATGCTACTGATTTGGTAAGAGGTATGTTGATGTGAAATAACTTAAACTAAAGTGGGCTTTGGATGCTGGACATAAAGTACAGAGGCAAATGTCTGCTCCAAAGTTGAAATGAACTGTAGTTCATATTTTCTGTGTAGAAATGTGACTAGTATAACATTGCTGTGATTATTACACCATCACTGCATCTGAAGATTCCATTCCATGATTTTAATACCCTTAATTAGGGTAGGTGAAAAGGCGCTACAGTTGGTACCCGGAAGAGGATACACAGCAAAGCAAAGCCAGATTCTGGCCGTGTTTTTTCACTGTGGTGTCTCCATCCCTTATCCCTACATGCAAGGTCCTCAGTTCCCACGCCTAACTATCATTATGTAGTAATAAAGTTAATCTGCAGTGGTCTTAAAAGACACCGGGACCGTTAAATCTCCATTACAATATTAATTTTGTCATTTAAATTGTAGCTTAGTCAAGTTCTTTTTGGATAATTAATTGGGACCGTGATCTGCTGCTGCAGATGCCATAAATCTTTATTAATTACATTATTTCTAATGAAATTCATTCATGAAACGTATTCGCGTGCACTGAACGTGTAACTACAACGCACGGGTAAGGGAAGTTGATTTGTCCACTGGTGGTGTCCGTTTCAGAAACTTTCACATGCCTTGGTTATTCCTGTGGCAATGTTCCATTTTCGCTCGCCCAGGCACGGCTCGCAGTAAAATGATACTTCACAGCTACTAATCACTGATAACATGTTGGCATTTGATTAAGGCCGAAGAATGATTGTCTGGCAAGGAAACGACATATTCGGTTTCTCCGTTGGTGCAGTATCCTTGAATAGGTCCATCGCTCAGGTTCTCTTGCAAAACATATTTTTTTGCACAGAACCATCTCAAACGGCAAAACCGGGTTAGACATACTTCACTGTCACTGGAACGGGAGTTATTCAAATACTTTTATGGTGTTTGGTTAGCAGTTAAGTGTCGTCGTTTTGCTGGTAAATCATTCCGTCACACGTGGCGAAATAGGCACTGATCTCTCCATGCCCCCGACCAGGTGGAGGGATGCACCTCCAGGGAAACATGAGATGCATCTACTCTTGACCCACTTTGAGGGAGCCATCCGGGGGTACAGCTGAATCGCTTGTAGAAAGCTGGTCGCCAGCCAGTTTGGCCGTCATTCTGTTCGATTTAAAAATACATCGCCGAGAGCGCCGTAAAGGATAGTGGCAATTTAGGTGAATGCGTGACCCCACACCCAACATGTGCGTAGCATTTCTATAGAGAAAGACCAACCTGTGGAAGATAAAACGACACATTCTCAATTACCTATAATCACTTAAAAACGATCAAATGATCTGTCATTGTCTCACATTATTTGGATTTGCTATCTAAAGAAAAAGTCTATCACTACACTCAACAGGTCTATTATAGACATCGTATGAATACGACACGATCCAAAATGCCATTCAGAGCATAATAAAGTTCCGTTTGCCCGACAACAGTTGTTTGTTATTCCACTATGATTGCACTGCCACCTAATGGAGATTGTGTGTTGCGCCATTTATGACACATATGTGAGGCTTTGATAGTCCCATCGTAAAGTGGGCTTCTGTGAACAAGGGTTTTAATTATACAATTGGTCTGCATTTTGTATGCAATGTTAAAAAGAATATTTTGGTATGACACTTTGACAATACAGGGAACTAGTGGACCTCTTTGTGGGGCGGTGTAGAAACAACCACATTCTCTTAAATGTGACCGAGACAACGGAGATTGTGTTGGATTTCAGGAGGACCAGGACTAAGATGAACACTATTTCCATCCTGGGAGAAGAGGTGGAGGTGGAGGTGGTGGAGGGCTACAGATACCTGGGCATTCACCTGGACAACAGACTGGACTGGACCGTAACACTGAAGCTGTCTACAGGAAGGGATAGATAGAGCAACCTCTAGGAAGCTCTTAAGAAGCGTAGGTCATCCAAGGTGTGCATCAAGATGTTGTCCATCTTCTACCAGTCTGTTGATGTTGCCTTTCTTCTACCAGTTTGTTGTTGCAGGTTTGCATCAAGATGTTGTCCATCTTCTACCAGTCTGTTGTTGCAGGTGCCCCTTTCTCTGTAGGCTTCTGTTGGGGCAGCAGCATCAGAGCCAGTGACCCAAGAAACTCAACAAGCTGATAAAGAAGGCTGGCTCTGCTGTGGAGGGGCTCTGTGCTGGGGACTGCTCTGTGCTGGGGAGGGCTCTGTGCTGGGGGCTGCTCTGTGCTGGGGGCTGCTCTGTGCTGGGGAGGGCTCTGTGCTGGGGACTGCTCTGTGCTGGGGACTGCTCTGTGCTATTTATCTATCCATCCATCCATCCATCCATCCATCCATCCATCTATCCATCTTCTATCTATCTATCTATCTATCTATCCGCGAAACTAATTATGCCAACCATATCACCAACTGCCTTTATAGATGAAGGACAGTTTGCCAAATACAACTTCCTGTGTCTTGTTGCAGTCATGAGCAGTGTAAGGCAAGGTTACATACAGAGATGGGCAAAAACACATCCAAATGTATTTTGATACAAAATACAAAATACCCCTCAAATAAATGTATCAAAATAAAATACAAAATACTGGTGCCAGAAAAGGTAACAAAATACAATACATGTATTTTGTATTTAAAATATAGGAAATACTTTTTCTGGATTTTCCGTTTTCTCACAGTTTGGTATAGCAGAGCATTACCCCACAAATAGGAAAAACAGTCACAGAATATCAGTGTAACTAAGCAAAGCTATTAAAAGACAACAACTTGATTGATTATGTATATATATATATATTTGCAGGCAGCAGCTGTGTGACTCATGTTTTCACAAAACAGGGATATCAATGCAATCTCTATGGCTTCCGGGAGGGCTCGCCCCACCATGCTTTTGTCATACGTAATTGTGTATAAGGACGTCATACGGCTTTGATCAAGTCACAGGCCGTGTCTATTACCGCACACTTGCACACTTCAAACACTGACTTTCAGTGCTTAGGGCGTTCACACTGACAGAACCAGCAGAATTCAGGGCACTGAAAGTACCTGGATGCCGCACTGCAAACGGTCAAAAAATGCAGTGTGAAATAATGGCCACTACTCACTCTAAACGGGCGCCATCTTGGCTATGTAGCGGAAGAGGAGGAGCCCTTTCGGAAGCTTTTCAGTTTGGAAAGTTGGCTGACTGACGCTTCGCAAATCACTTCAACCATTATTGCTGGTTACAATAACTGTGTTATCTGACAGTGTCTATTTCTCTGTAACTTTAAAAAAATCTAAGCGAGAAAACGCTAAAAGATGTACATTTACATACAAAACACGGCTGTCAGCAGAGTTTTGGTCCGCCATCTTTGTTTTTCGCCAAATTTCCAGTTGGCCGGAGCACAGATTTACGGGTTAAAGGCTCCCACATTTGTGTCTCTCAGTGTTCTATTTCAGACAACACTAATCAGCAACAGAACAAACTACATATGTAAGTGCACTGTATTGCAGTGCACTGTATTGCAGAGTACTTCGTAAAGTGTGCCGTAATAGCCACAGCCACATTCTGTCAAGATGGCTAACGTTCGGTGCAACAACTCGATTTTCTCTTTGAAAGAACCTCCTTTAAGTCGGCGTACTAATGAAGATAAATTGACAAGGATCAAGACAGCTATCCAAGTTTTCGAATACAGCCCTGTTTTGTGAAAAAAATGGATTTAACGTGAGAGTCAATGAGAGAGATCTGGGCGATTTCCATTTCGCCCCAAAAAGGGCCGGGGTCATTTGAAGCACCACTTTTGCCTGACTGTTGCCTGATTCGACAATGACATTCAGAGGCAGATCAGACGTTCTAGTGGTAGAATCTGACAGAAAAAAAATCTCCTTCTACCTTAACAATGGAGAAAGTATTTTGAGTATTTTAAATACAAAATGACTCTACTCTAAAGTATTTTGATACAAATTACGTCAGATTTTGTATCGGCCCTATCAAATACAAATTACAAAATACTCAAAGCAGTTGAAATATGTATTTCAAATACAAGTAATTGAAATACTGCCCATCTCTGGTTACATACCACAGATCTAAATTGTATCTCTCAGCTAAACACATATTACAATATCTGAAATAAATCTCTGCATGGCATGTGTGAAGCTAATCCATTACTAGGACCTAAAATTATATAATATTGTTATTTCTTTGGTTCACCATATGATCCAATGAATTTGTTTTATAGTACTTCTATTTGTGACAGATTGACATGTTCAATTTCAATTTATGTCAGTGTCTTCAGACTGTGCTTGACTACCACTGAGGTGAGGGGAGGGGGAGTGCTTCTGTTAAATCTGCCCTTCTCACTAATGATATTAATTAACATGGAATCAATCATGTAATAATCCTCAAGTCAAAACCTGCAAGGCTACATAATTTCCCTCTTATCTTTCGAAGCATTCTAATGTCTGAGAATAACCTCTGGTGTCTGAATGTGCTCTCTTGAAGCGAGCAGCACCACAGTTGTCCCGGCAGGCTGGCTATTTGTTAGGGAGAGCACAGCTGGCTGTGTCAGCTTGTGGCTACTGGCCATCTCATGGTGCCATAACTTACCCCAGTCTCATTACAGGCCCTTCACAGGGTTCTTTGCTCATACCTCCTCCATCACTGTCAGACACTCTAAATGTCTGTTCCTGCCCAGTGCTGCGAGGTGGTAGTAGCCAAACTCCAAGGAAATATCACAAGATCTGCTGTCATTTGGTGGCACATAATGTGGTAATCTATGTATATGTGATAAGCAGCTTTTCTTTTCTTTGTGTGGCTGAGTTTGTTCCTTAAGCTATAGCATGTGAATAATGAACACTCATATAAATGTATATTTCTGAATCGAACCTTACTGGTCAGCAGTGTGTCAAAAACACCACCTGCTTTGTGTGTGTTTGTCTTCTGCTGTGCCTGGCTCTAGTGGCAGGGATAGGACTTTGTAATACTAGGAGTGTAAGAAAAAATTGATAGACTTGAGTATCATGATATGTTGTCCATTTCAAATTGAGTGTTTGTGTGTGTGTGTGTGTGTGTGTGTGTGTGTGTGTTCACTTCTAATTGGTAGTTTACATGTAAAGATTTGTGGCAGACAGTGGTTCAGTTTGTGTTGTGTTTAAACCCCCGACTGCTAGAAAGCTTTACTTACAGTATCACAATATCTTGCAATACATTGAATCATAACCCCTGTATCATGATACGTAGTATTGCCAGATTCTTGCCAATACAGAGCCCTATGCAATACACCTGCTACATGACTGATATGTGCTGTGGTATATTGGATACGGTCTTACTGCTCTATAAGCCACTGAAGCATTCCTCTGGGTCACTGAAATATGTCCTTGAGTACAGTGAAATGTGGCAGGCACTTAAACAGGCAAGATGTGAATGGGCCTTTTCAGAATATTGTCTCAGGACAAAACCCTAAAGAAAAAATCAAATAGAATGCATCAGAATATGCCCTCTGGTTTTACCTTCATTCCAACCTTGGTAACAAAAAAACTGAAGGGCCTAATTCTGACTCAGTTTATTCTTTTCCTTTAGCTTCCTGCAAAAAGACCAACAACAATGAGAACAACCCAGAGGATCCGCACGAGGGTATAGGAACAGTGGAGTCTGTGAGCGCTCAGCGTTCCAGGGCGCTTCTTAGGCAACCGGCCATAAATATGCCCTATGAGACACAGGTCAAGGTAGCCGTGGATGTGAGGCAAATCAGGCCGTTTCCACAGCAGACCTGACTCGTGTTTATGAATTGTTTTTAACAATGTTCCCGGAAGAACCGAAATATGACATGTTTCACTCGCTGATAATCTGATTTGACATTTATTTTAAGTGTATGAGGAATTCTTTCAGGGTTTCTTGAAAGACCAGAGTGATGCATTCACTATGGGAGTTCTTGGTGGTCCCTGAAAAAAAAAAAAAAATTCCCCGTATTTCCAAAGTTTTCAGTTTGCTTGTTGTCTTTTCGTGACATTTTCAAAATATAACTTATACTGACAGGGTTACTTAAAGTAAATGATTACCTCAAGTCACATTAGTACTGAAGAACAGTTTAGCCTGTCAGCTTTCACGAGAACATGTCAGGATGCGTGGGGGGAGTGAGCGAGTCGTCTTTGTTTTTTCTTAGCTGCAGTCTAGCCTACGTCAAGGTGCGGATCAGGGACTCATTCACTTGTTCGCAATGAAGAACAGTTGTAGGAAGTTTGCAGTTGTGGTTTTACTAACTCTCTAGCCCCAGCCTTTTTCTTTTCGGCTCGACTATCTGTTCGTTATTTTCTGCCTATCAGAGCGCTATTTTCAAAACGCTTTTCCGCTGGAGGTGTAGTTTTCATCACACGGTGTCCAGTGTTTCCAAGTTAGAGAACGTTTCCAGGTAGCCTACAATTGATGGAGTTCTATCAGATGATTTTGTGTCCGCAACAAAGATTTGAAGGAAATCCAACCGGTGAGTAACCCGTATGGAATATGCCCGTTCCTAATTAAATGACAAAATGTGCTGCGTTGCCTATTTTAACCAGATTCTGTTCGCTTCTTGTGCAGTTAACCTACTCTCATTTGGGTAACCTCCCTGTTGTCATGAAAACGGCAGATCTGAGCGCCTGTCATGGACAGAGGGTCTGGGTTAATTTCTCTTATTTAAAATCCCATATCATGATTTAAAATAATAGGCTTGACAACTACTTTTTGATTGTTTAGTGTAGTTTGATTTACTGTTAATACTCTGCCGATTGTAAATTCACAAGGTTTTTGGCAAGACGACTTTAATGTTTTTTTTATTCATCGACACTGCACTTATCTTTTACCCACAGACAAAAAGACAGTAACGAAGAGGGCGCAGCCGGGAATCCAGGGAAAAACTTTCGAGTGGCCATTCGCTTATGCCCCCAGCGACATTGGGACCCACAAACAGGTCACACGTTTTCTAAGATATCCCCTTGCAGACTTGCACTGGCCCAGTGTGGCGTTCACACACATGCTGGTGATCCAGCCATATCACAAACTTTATGCCAGTCTCAGCATATTTCTGTTGAGTACATTAATGGTGGGTGTAGAATATGTATACAATAGGCTCCATAACCTCGAAGAAGTCGAGTCTGCTCCCAAACTAGATTAGAGTCTATGATAAACTGGCATTAATTTAAAGAAGGAAATGTCTTCACAGAGCAGTACAAATAATCGCTAACGAGCATCCTTTCATAATGAAATCTTTCAGACGAGGCAAGATGCTCTATCAAAGTGGTTGAACCGAACAGGATTGTTGTTGACACTGGCCGGGTAAGTGTTTGTGTAGCCTAACTGTCCAAATCAAAACAGCAGTTTTCATTAGAGCACTGACCTCAAATAGCTTCCTCTACAGATTAAGTTATGCAGAGATGATGTAGTCTACCCAATGTAGGACAATAACTTTAAAGGCATGAGTCCTGGTCTGAAGTTTCCTTTTAGTAATGTTTCTCTTATAAGGACGCGTAACATCACATCTTTTTAATATTCTCCATTTCAGGGTCATCAGCCCCATTCTCTACTCTTTGATGCAGTGTGGAACGAGAGCGCTAACCAGAAGGATATTTATGAATCGACAGCAAGGGTAGATAATCTACGCACCACATGTTGAAGGGAATCGAATTGTTTAAAACATTTCGTTTTGTGTAGTCATGCTTGACTTTGGCAGTAACTCACTCACTCACCGAAAGACTTACCGGACTGGAAGTCACTGGAGAAACAAGTAATTGAAATGTAGCGCAGGAAAGATGGGAGTTAGTGATTTATGAAGTCGGGAAAGCGCAATGACTCAGGTCTGAGTCTGACGGGTCTAACGTGAAGTTCGTCTCCTCAGCCTCTGGTGGGGTCCCTCGTGCAGGGCTACAACGGCTGTGTCATCGCGTACGGCTCCCCCTGCAGTGGAAAGACCTACACCATGCATGGCGGGAGCTTGACGGGCAAGCAGCGGGGTATCCTCAGCCGCGTAGCCGAGGACATTTTTAACTGTATCCTTTTCCTGTTGTCATTTGAGCCCCTGCTCCCCGTATGTTCAGGCGCACCAGTATAGGACAGTATATAACCTTGGACTGGACGTTTTGCCTGGGCCTTATGATGGAAATATGAATAAAATTGGTGTTTCAGCAGTGTTTGTGTATTTTGTAGGCCTTCAGGTGATGGATCATTCCAAGGCGTATTATTAAATTAAGCAAGATCGTATTGCAGGACGGAGGTTATGAATCTACTGTCAGTGACTCCCTTAGACAGCAGCGGACTGTGATGAAAACAATATTTTTGTTCCCTTAACTACACGGCTGTACTCAGCGCCCGATGCTTCCACCTGCAGTGTCAGAGTGTCCTTCTATCACATTTCCAATGAGAAGATCTATGATCTGCTGGTAAGTTGTTTCTGTGTGTGTATGTGTGTGTTTGTGTATTTGCAATTCCATTTCCATACCAACTACAGCTCCTTGCATACCATCAGTGACTCACGTCTCTGTCATCAGTCAGAGGGTTTTGCCATCTAGAGTCAGATTTGTGGTAATATAAAAAAAAAATCATGATTTACCAAAATGAAAGCCTGATGTAAATGCAGAGTTTAACAATATTCCAGTGCATTATATGCAAGTTGTTTGCCTGTTTTGTATACATTTCCCCTGCCCTGGGAAATGTAAACTGAATGCATAACCTGAAGCAAAGAATCGAGATATCTAAAACACATAAGAAAACCACCACACTTTGACAACAAGGACACAACAAACACGCCTGCATTGACCACCTTAGGAGTAGTGACCACTGGACACTGGACACTACCCTCTGGCACTCCTCTCTCTCACAGGACAGCCATCCCTCGGAGGTGAGCCGCATCCACGAGGGGGAGGACGCGGTGGTGCTGGAGGGCCTGAAGGAGGTGGAGGTGGGCTCCCCACAGGCCCTGCTCCAGGTCTACCGATGTGGGGCCACCAAGAGACAAGCAGGTGTGAGAACATGCGTGTGTGTGTGTGTGAGTGAGTGTGTGTTTGTGTTGAGTTAGTGTGTTGAATGTGTGTGTGTGTGTGTGAACATAAGCACTAAAGCTGTCAGGCTCACACGTGGCAGAGTTGTTCAGGACCGCGTCTCCCATAAGTCTTCTTCAGCTTCCACCATGTGAACCTGTGGAGCGAGTGTTCAAAATGAGCATCTCTCTATCATTTGAGGATGGTAGTTGTTGAACAATGCTTTCAGGGAAATGCTTTGGGTAGACACAGAAGAAATTACCAATTTTGAGAAGTAAAAGCTGTTTTCGAACCTCGCTGACTATGATATATAGACTGACATGAAATATTCGAGTTTGCATTATGCTGTGGCTTAGTTTGTTAATTGTGGTGACGCTGTTGCGTAAAGTGACTGTCTGCCTTGTGCTGTCATCACAGTCATCATGTTAAATTGCCATGTTATGCTCCCCAGACGAGTTGCCACAAATATGTTTGGCCTCAAACGTTGTCGTCTCTAGTTTCCCATAGCAGTGTTCCTCTCTACTCAATATGCTTTGTGTTTTAGGCACCTCCAAGGGTGACTTTGCCAGCAGAAGTCATGCTATATTCAACATAACGGTGATCAACACAAAGGCCAGCCTTGGTGAGCTTATATTTCACAAACAAGTTTTACTTTCCAGAAACACCTTTTGACATATAGTTTGTTTCCACCCACGAAACAAAACACAAAGGATAAAGAAACCAGAAACTGTAGAGACTCTGAGCACTTTGTCCATCTCCGTTCCAACAGCTGTCATCAGCAGAGAGGCTGAAGTGAAACCAGCGTGATAACATTCACTACGGTTCTCCCTCATAACCTCATTATTGCAATTCTCTTCTGTCAATAACCACATTAAAAACAAAGATCACGTGCATTCACTGGAATTTCATTCTCCTTGTGTGTGTGTGTGTGTGTGTGTGTGTGTGTGTGTGTTTCGAAATCATGCCTTGGGGCTGATATGTATGTACTATGTGCATACCTAAATTCCATAAGGCTCCACTTTGGGGTTGTTTTCGTACTTTTTTTTATGTGCAAATATGCCCTGACGTGGCAGGGCTGGGTTGTATTATCCAAACTGACACAGAGGAATCCCTGTGTCCTCATGCGTATGTTTCAGCACTGGGGGGAGGCCTGACAGCCAGCAAGCTCACTCTGGTAAGCGTCTAATGAGTCTCTTGATAAATGGTTGGAAGTGTTGCATTCTTGCGTACGCCCTGGCGTGGGGTCGTAAGACGCCGCGTGTGGGATGAGTGTGTGTTTAAATTCACTTGCAATCCAGGCTGTCCTCAAACATTTGTTGATGTTTCTCTCTCTCTCTCTCTCTCTCTCTCTCTCTCCTTCTCTCTCATAGGTGGATCTTGCGAGCTCAGGGAAAGTAAGTCCCTTGGCCATTTCTCAATCTCTCTGTATACACAAACACACACTGAAACACACACACACACACACACACACACTCCCACAGTTACACCAATGCACTCGTTTATAAGCACAAAGCTAGACACACAGTCTTAAACACACACACACACAAATCACACAGAGAAAACTTTGTATGCATAAGTACACTCAAATGATTAAGTACCTCCAGACATCCATACTGCGCGGAGTAAGGATAATTACAAGAATGATAACACAACGTCTTTGTGATTGCCTCTGACGTCGGTCGTCTGTTTAACGTAGCCTGAGCGATAACAGGTCTTAATGCACAGAACAGTGATGTAATGCTAATTGACAGGAATGTACTGTTCCTCTTGGCCCTGTGACATGTGAGTCTATGGGACGCTCTTGTGTCCAATCCCGTAGGCTCGCAGTCGCAGTAACGCTGCCCTGGAAGTCAAGAGGTGTTTCCAAACAGTCCCGGAAAACCCACAGGAGGCCAAAACTCTCAAGCGGTCCCTCACAATATTTGGAAATGTGAGTCACATTTCTCTCGTGTTTTCGCAAAACTCCCCTTGTTTTGATTGAAACATCCACCCTCCCTGCGCAATTTGCTAATCGGAGGTTATGGCACGTTCACCAAAAAACGAGCGCACACATCAGTCTGTGCAGCGGAGGGGATAATCACATGCAGCCCGCTGCTTTGAGTTGTCCCCCCTCACAGGTCAGGCTTCATGCTGTCATCTTACAGCTGTCATTTTAGACCCCCACTCGTCTGCCCTTCTCCCCCCTCCCTGCCCACTCAGGAAATTATGTAAAGGGTTAAACATCTCTCTCCTTTGGAGAGGGACGTGTCAAGTCCAACAAAGTGAACGCGATTTAAGGAGGATATATTGGCCCCATCTCCATGGCAACCTGCAGATAAGAGGAGGCCCATTCTTTCCCCTGTGGAATGCTTCTTTGAGTGTAACGAGCAAGGGAAAACACAATGAACATTCCCCGGCTTGAATGAAGGTGGCTTATACAGAGAAGGGGATAAGGCAAGAGAGGGTGAAAGGAATTTTTGGTCCCCCCCCCCCCTTCTTTCCTTTTTAAAGTAATACTACGCTGCAGATTGACTGGCTTTCCCTCAGTGAGGATTGGAGAAGAAGCCCATATGGATTTTGTAGATACAACAAGGTTTTGACATTTGTATTGAACTGCAAGGAGCATGTTTGACATGTGTTGAATATATTATTTCACTCTGATGTTACGTTTGTGCAAGTGCATGAAAGTGGCTTACGCGACTTCCTGATTCCACACTGTTTCTGTGAGGTTGTGTTTGAACGCGCTCCATGGCGACATGGTTTCTTCGTTCTTTGATTTTATTCCATTTCATTTCAGGTCATCTTCGCCCTCAGCATGGCTGGTTGCCACCATGTTCCTTACAGAGAGTCAAAGCTCACCCGGGTTCTGAGAGACTGGTAAGAAGCAGACTCCTACACTGTCTACTAACACAATGAGGGAGTTAGTTCTACTTGCTTTAAGGCACGGCAAATGACACCTTACATCAATATAGTCTTCATTTGCTTTATTCTACGTTGCATTCCCAATCAGCCATTGCCTGAATTTGCACTGACATATTACTTGATGCAAGCTACAAACTCATTTGACTCTTCAACACCATGGTCTTTTTCTTGGATTGTCATACGCAGCCTGGGAGGAAACTGCCGGATGTCTCTGATCGTCACGGTGTCTCCCCACTTGTCCTCAGTCACTGAGACTCTAAGCAGCCTGCAGTTTGCCTCTCGGGCTATGGCCATCCCTGGAAGACCAGTCCAGCGCTCACAGCTGCAGTGTGCCCTCGTCCAGGTACAGAAACAGTGTTAGAACATAGCATTTGCAAAAACCAAATATGCTGTTCGGTTCAATTCACACAGTTTGAATGTGTGTGTTGGCTATAAAAAAAATAATGTGCCGTGCTCAGGTGTCACATTTCCACCTCAGAGCTAATTTCACGTCTGTGTTTTTGCTTATTAAAGTATTGAAGTTCTCACGAGCTCTACAGCATGCTGTTTTTACGGGCCTGTGGTAATATGACCATGCCGTTGGGGAAGTGTGAGTGCGAGGTGGCTCTCTGTCTCACACAGGTGCAGAGCGCGGTGACGGAGCGGAGCGTGCCCGCTGCGAACAGACAGCACACACACACACCGTTCAGCGGGGACAAAAGGGTGCGTACTGTGGAGCCCAGCTTGAACAGCCAAGACCCAGAAGTTTGTCTTCTCAAGTGTTCTCACACACGCATGGAGGGCTCATAAAGCTTAATGTGGAGACCCCCCACCAGCCTCGGCCTGTCCCACCCATCCCAGTGTGCGTGTGTGTGTGTGTTTGTGTGTGTGTGCGTGTGTGTGTGTGTGTGCGTGCGTGTGCTTTTATGGGAATTTTTTAGTTTCCGTGGCCATTCCCCAAAGCTACAGGCTTTTATTTCCCCAGCAGCGACAGCACAGAGGACCATAAACAGGCTGCATGCTGGCCTTAGGGGAGTGTGTGTGTGTGTGTGTGTGTGGGGGGAGACAGGGAGAACTTCTACAGATGAGGGGCCAGCCAAAAATGAAACAGGTGTACTTGACATAGTATACAGAATAGGGTTGAATAGATGATTGTTCTTTGCATTTGTCCTTTACATCAGATTAAGGTATTGTATGAAATACGATTGTATGAAATACATTATGTGTCAGTGAGTCAGAGCTGGGCACTGTGTAACTATGCAGAGAATAATGTCTGGTGAGGTGACAGTGTGGTGTGGTATGAGTCATGGCATGTGATGATGAAGTCTGCACCGTACTCTTCTACTGTGCCTTTTGTTCAGCCCACGGCTCAGACCTGCCTGCCTCCCATCCCGTCCGGCCCGTCCTCCCCTCCGTTCCGGCCCGGCCACAGGCAGCCGGATGATCCCGAGCAGAAAGCGTTCCTGCCCCATCTGGAGAAACAGAGCCAGTACGAGGGCAGCTGTGGCGGCAGCCACTTTGGGTTTCCTGCAGGAAGAGGAGGACACTGTCCGCCAGAGGAGCGGGCAGCAGTTGGAGGAAGGACCACGGAGAGCAGGGCGTCTCGCGTGCTCTCCTCCCGCCCGCGGTCCTACTCCAGCAGCCTGTCCGGGCCACTCCCTCTGCCCCAGGACGGAGGAGGAGGAGGAGGAGGAGGAGGCGGCGCGGGAAGGGAGAAGGTGGTGTACCCTTCCCCACGACGCTCTGTGGAGAGACTATCCGCCTCCTCCTCCTCCGCCTCCGCTATGGGTCCATGTGCTCCCGCGTCCCTCTCCAGCGCTCCTGCCGAGTGCCCCAACTGCAAGAGGGAGAGGAAGATCAGGGAGGAGTACGACAAGTTCATCGTTCAGGCGCGCAGGGACAGAGACTCCCTCAACCAGAGAGTGGCAGAGCTGGAGGCCAGGCTCCTGACGAGAGGAGCAGAGAGAGAGGAGGAGGAGGAGGAGCAGGAGAGGGAGAAGGAAGAACACGAGCAAAGAGAGGAGGAGGAGGAGGAAGAGGCCATGGAGATTTCAAGATGTAACACAGCTGAGATACCTGTCAATGCAGAGGTAGTTTTAATACTCAGTTGAGAACTCAGATAAACTACCAAACTATAGATCTTTAACAGAATTTCAGGGGTTTATTCTGTGGCTGAGCTTGTTTTGTGTGTGCCCTTGTGTTTGGGTAGGAGCAGACACCAGGCTCTGCTGAATCTCCACAGGACATGGAGTCTCTGAGAGAAGATGTGGAGTCTCTGAGAGATGATCCGACGAGAGAGGAGACTCGGGGAGAGGCAGTGAGCTCCACGCTCAACGGAAAACGACTCCTTCAGCTGGAGAAAGAGAGCAACCAGCTTAAAGGGCAGATCGTGAGTGCATAGAGGTCATCAAGAAGACACTTAAGCAACAGTTTTCACCTCTCTATTCTTAGTTTCTTTTTCTATTGCTCCATCCTTCTCTTGTCTAACTCCTCTTTTTCCTCCAATCTTCCTCCCAATTCCATGTCTCTGGTTATCTGCTGTTTGACCTTCTTCTTCTTCTTCTTCTTCTTCTTCTGCTCTCCCTCTCTTCATAGCTGGCCTTGCAGCGGGAGCTGGAGGTGTCCCGTGAGCAGCTGGATCAGAGCGCGGCGCGGGAGAAGCTCCGGAGCGAGCGCTTGCACGGCGAGCAGGCCAAGGCTGCCCAGGACACACAGGGGCTTCAAACGCAGCTGAACCAGGCCAGGCAGCAGACGGTAGGCTCCAGAGCACAGGAAGCGCCCTTAATCACAGCAACACAATTAAGCCCCCCACAACACAGGAAGAAGAGGATGCAGAGACAGCCTGGCTCCCGCCTGAGCCAAACTCATTCCACACTCTCGTTTTTTACTTGTGTTGTTTTTTTTTTTTAGCTGACGCAGAGATGCAACTGGGAGAGTATTCTAGCAGAACCGCTAGTCGAAGAGAGAGTTGTAGTTTAAACAAATAAAAGTGTGCTGATTGTGTTATCTGAGAGGCTTCCCATCTCTCTTCACCTTTAAGGAGAGCTTGCTGTCAGAGCTGCGGAGTTCCAAGGCAGAGCACGAGAGATTTAAAGAGAATGTTGCCCTGACTGTGGCGCAGCTTCAGAAAGATAAGGTGCCCTGCCTGTCTTTCATTCTCACATCAGCCCTGTTTTTATTCTACTGTTGGCTTTACTCAAGCGTGTGAATGTGTCAATGATCGTTTTGTGTGTTTTTCTAAAAGGATGATTTGATGTCCAATCTTGATGAAGTAAGAGAATGTTATGAAAAGGTAAGCTGCATGCTCAATATTGAAATGAATACTTAGGGAAAGATTATTCTCAGAATCATAAAAATATATTTTTTTAAATCTTAGTGAGAAGCAGTTATATTCCCATGGCATGAGAATCAGAGAACTAGTTATAGAGTAGATCAACCATGATAGAATGTGTGTTTGCTTCCCCCTACAGGTGAAATCTGAGAATGCTGTTCTCAGTGAGAGAGTGGAGACTCTGAAGAGAGAGGCGAACCATGGTCTCCATGGAAACTCAGGGCCCTCTCATGTCCACACAGTCACGACCAACACTGAAATGCTGGTGGTGTCCCACCACGTGTCCCAGCAGTGTTCGGGGGGGGTGAACACAGGCAGGAGCAACACACACACACACACACATACACACACACACACACACACACACACACAGAGACACACACAGAGAGACACACACATACAAACTGACTAATACAAATTTAGTATATTTGATGTTGATAACATCAACACGTTCTAGGTATTAAATATTATGTGTTGATTGAAATTATGTGATTTTGCACATTTTTGTGCTGAGTTATTACATGCAAGGTTTATTTAAATGTGTGTAGATCACAAGTTGAATAAGAGCCATCACAATTTCATTTTTGGCTCATTTTTCACTGTGCGCAGACAGCAAATGCTGCTATACCAGCTGCAGTGGCTTCCAGGAGAGACCTGTGCCTCCGTCTCCAGAGAAACCACCAGAGGACAGGACCGAACAGGAACCCAGTCCACTCAGAACCGAACCACCAGAGGACCCAGAGAACGGGACCGAACAGGAACCCAGTCTACTCAAGACCAAAGATGCCTTCAAGCAACTGTGAGTCATGCGCTACTCAGATCCAGGAAACTGACGTGGAACAAATCACTTCTCGTCAGGACATTAGCCTCAATTAAAAATGTAGAAATCAGCCTGATGGCTCTCTACTACCCTGCAGTATCTACCAGCTCTCTTGACGTCCATGCAGTGTAACGCAACATTTAGCACAGACCTAGCACAGAAATATAATTTACCGCTGTTACCTAGGGTTTATATTACATATAGGTTATGTATAATATTATATATATTTATTTCATTGGCCTGTTTCTGAGCAGGAGGAGGGAGCACAGCCTGTTGCTGGATGTGATGCTGGTCCTGTACAAGAGGGAGTGGTTCGCCCAGGAGGCCGTGCCCTACGTCCGACGCACGCTCAGCAAGTGTGGGATGAAGGTGGATGAGATGAACTGAATAAGATGGAGTTGAAGAAGATGGAGTGAAAGAAGGACATGACAGAAAAACTCAAAACTCAGTACATTGCTTTATGTATATCACTGTCCCCTGATCAGTACATCACTCATATGTATCACTGTCCCTTGATATCTGCAACACACAGAACCTGATGTCTGTAATCACTGAGTGAGTTTGTGTCATTTAGGAGTTTACTGAGTGGCATCACAAAACCTTTATTTGTAAAAAGCTACTTTGAGTTAGTTTACAGAATTCCTGTTGAACACATTGTATATTGAACATTAAGATCGTTGCTTTATTTTGCACATGAAAAACATATACGGACATGTACCTCGATAAAAAACTAAAATCTAAAACTTGAATTTTGAAGTATCTACTTCACCTATATACATACATATATACGTACTGTGCATGAACCTTGATTTCTAACCTTGATTATAGTTTCGTACAGGCCTGTCGGATCAAATGTCAGCCTTCCTATTTTCCTGTAGCAAGTGCTGTCAGTGCATAACCAGTGCGCTGCGTACTGCCATAACAATGCCCCCGCCGGCTCTCACACACTGATGTAGTCGCTCTTGCCAGTTGGCAGCTGCTCCTGGCTGACAGAGAAAGAGGAAGCCAGGTTCAGACTGATGCTGGTGCGCCGGATGGGTGGATGTAGGACCAGTCCCTCTCCCTGCCCCCCTCCCTGCCCCTCCGCACCCCCTGGTCTCCCCCTCCCTGCCCCCCCGCACCCCCCCGGTCTCCCCCTCCACCAGCAGCCCTTTGCTTGCCAGCGACGGCTTCCTCCTCAGCCTCCAGTTACTGCATAGTATCGGCGTCTCCGCTCCATCCGTGGACTCATCCGCTCCATGTTCTCCATCCTCAGACTTCTCTTCCGTTTCCTCCTCCTCCACCTCCACACCGCCCCTCTCGTCCTCCAGCCTCCCTGTGTGTTTGAGGCGCTCTCTGCTCACGTCTGGCCCGCGGTGCTGCTCCTCGCCTCTGCTGTGCGTTTCTGTAGCCCCGAACAGGTGGTAGTCGTCGGAGGCGGCCCTGTAGAGCCGGGGAAGAGGCCTGGCCTTGAAGACCCAGCGCTCCTCCCTGGAGGTCGGCCTGCTGAGGACCGCCTCCAGCCTCACCTCCCTCTTCCTGCGCTCGCGCTCGATGAAACTGAAGGGCTCCGGTGAAATATCTCGGCTGCCGCCGGTGCGCCGGTTGGTGCCCGGGTCGGCACGAGCGGCGCGGTCCAGAGAGGTCGTTCGGCTCCTGCCGCCGGCGGCGCGCTGGCTGAAGACCTCGCTCAGGGGCGGGCGCGTGCGTGGCGGCGGCGCGGGCGTGGCGCGGAACTGGCGCCGGCACTCGCGCAGCTCCGTCAGCTCCTTGCGCAGCAGCGTGTTCTCCAGCTCCACCTCGGAGCGCGTCTTCTGGTTCCGCCGCTTCTTGTCGTCCTCTCGCAGCATCATCTTGAAGGGCTTGGGCACGGTCACCTTGGCGATCCTGCTGGAAGGTTCTGCCCCCGGGGGCCGTCTGCTGGGGGCCCTCGGCTGGTGTTTTGCGGCGGCGCTGGCTGGCTTGGAGGCGGCCCATCGTTCTGGCTGCGCTCGTGGCTTTGAACTCTTAGCCTCATCTCTGACTCCACTGCTCTGTCTGCTAGCTTGCCCAGCTGCCTCCTCCTCCTTCTCCTCCTCCTCCTTCTCCTCCTTCTTCTCCTTCTTCTCCTTCTTCTCCTTCTCTACCTTCATCTCCCGGCTCCCAGATATGTCTGACTTGCTGACCGAGTTCTGCTGAAGCTTTATGTCCTGTCTGGGGATGGTGTTAGTCCCTCGCTTGGCTGGCAAAGACTCATCCGCTTCCTGAGCACTGAAGAGATAATCAGATAACCGTCAGACTTTACAACTGGGATCATTCAAGGTTACTTACAATTGAAGTAGCACAACAGGTGTTACCTTTGACTCAAAGCATGGAAAGAAACAATACTAATATGTTCACAACTGCTGAAGACTTTTTGTCACCATCATAGCAGGATAATGGTGATATCACTTCCAACATTCAACATTATTCTAGTGCTTTTACAGTGGGTAATGAAATGGATAATGAATGAATTGGTAACTCAATCCTAAAAGTGCAGTGTTCACTTTCTCCACACACATACCTGTCTATTTCATCTTTATCGCTCATCTGAGCCTCTTGAGACGCCTTGCCCTTGCTAGCGCTCAGCTCGTTCAGGTACATGACGTCCAGGTGTGCTATGTTCTGCAGGTGCATTCTCTTCAGAGCCTCCAGTTGAGAGTAGTAGTCCTGGTTGGAGAGGCTCTGATACTCCGCACCGCACTGGTCAAAGTCCTGAGGAAGTGAGGGGAGACAGAGGGGATACATGCCCCAGGAAACCATGACGACACTGGAAGTTCTAAATGTAAATGCTCAATCTAAAGGTTCAGTGTCACATTTTTGTGGTCAGAACATAAATTGCTGCTGACTGACCATGATAATGTAATGATGGGGAAACACAACGAAAGGATATTCCAAAAGATAGACACAGTTGACCTTTCCATTATATACAGCCTGTTAAGAATCAAGATATAGAGCACTTAAAATGGGGGGGGGTCACTGTTCTGACTGTAACAGTGACATCTTTATTTTTGTTCATTGACAACAAAAGACTGCACCCCTATTCAGTTTGTCCTTCCTTGAGTTAAACCATGAAAGACAGTGCTAATGAATACACTCTCACTCTCACTCTGCACTTTTCTTACTATATTTGAACCGGAAGGAAGGACTTCTGCAAGACACACTGAATATAACCATAAGAGAGCACCTCCTGTGGCCCTGCCAGCCCCCGTTTGTGAGAGCGGAACCTGTGGTGCCAGGCTGGTCACCTCCCTCACCTCTCCTTCCTCCTCCTCCTCCTCTCCCTCGCCACCCAGGCAGTACTCCAGCTCCCCTCCGTACAGTGCCCATACCTCGCTGGCCTGCAGCTTGGGCGTCTGCACCATCGCCGACATCTCCAGCTCATCCAAGCGCCCAACAATCTTCAAACTGGCAAATGCTCCGTCAGGATTCTCCCTCTCTTCTGGAGCAGGTGATACGAAACCTGACAGGTAGCTTCGAAAGCAAGCACACTGCTCCGCAGAAATCACTAGAGTGCTCTTTAATGTGAGATTATGCCATTACCCCCTCCCGTACGCACCGACACATGGTCTCTCCTCCCCTACTGCTGTTTGACGGTAGAGATGTGAGAGGACTACAGCCAGAGACACCAAACCTCCATATGCTATTCTCTGGCTTTGGGGCAGTATCAAGCCAGCAGACATGATTTGAAGTGAGAGGGCCCATTACATGTCACTTAATCAGCTTTAGAGATTACGTCCATTAATTACAGTGAGTGTTGAGTGTTGATCTCAATGACCTGGTCACGGCATTGCACACTATGCAGACAACGGATTGACTGGTTTGCACATTACTACAGATCAGCCGGGAACTTTCAGTAGCTGAAACGAAAGTAGGCTATTCAGCAGAACTGACGGCAGCGTATGTAAAGGTTTGGAGTATTTGAAAGGATAAGAAGAGACACTTGACCCCCTGTGTTTGTTGTGTGCTCGAGGCTTGTACTGCTGATATAATATGGGAGAGTTCCCAAGACCTTTCTCTTCGTCTCAGGTGCTCAACTATCGGTCATTTTTTTTCATTTACTATCGGTGAATTATTCAATCTTCTGTTTTTCCACCCAGCGTCACACAACTAGGTGAATTTCTTGTGCCGGTTAAGACCTCGCCTTGGAAGACTGATTGACAGTCATCAGAGCTGCTTTACCGGTGAGGTTTCTGGCCGTAGCCACCGGTGCAGTCTGTCTCAATCTGTTCATCCATCATCAATTCCAAACAGGGACCACACACACTCACCTTGAGTCGCCCATCTGTCGAAGACCACGCCACGCAATCTGGTGATCCATCTGCCCACCCGCTTGATCGCTGCAGCACAGCTCACGTACCTCCATGGGACAAGGTCGAAAGTTGTAACCCAGCGGGAATGCAGAACACTGAATATTGGCAGGCAGTGAGCGTAATATAGGCTCCAGACAAAACGGAATATTCAAAAATATTAGTTTTCACTGTGAAATGCTTTCGGATTCCCTACATTCTCGTTTTTATCCGGCATGTGACTTGTTGCTGTTAAATAGGAATTGCCAAGACAGACAGTAGGCCGCTTACTGAATCATTTAAACGAGACGTTCAGCACATACTCGCCATTTTTTTTGTATTTATTATTTGTATTTTATACTTTAATTGCATTCTTCTATACTCGTGTTTACTTTGATGGCTCGCAAACAATCTAGCCTACCTTAAGTAAGCAACTACTGTCTAAAGTGCCTACTTTAGCGCTTAAATGTTCGGCCTCACATGCAGTTGTCTGTTGAAAGACTACTATTGTTCAAAAGGGGGCGCCATTGGCAAATGTGTTCTCTTGGCATCTCGTGTGCAAAGCCTGTCAGACATAGAAAACCACGTGGTAATCTCAGTGATCTCGTAATCTTGGTAATGTCTGTCAACACAGACAACAGCACTGGATCTTGCCTCATCCACTGTCATGTGAGTGCCAGACCAAACGCCATAATCACCTTTTCTTTCCTTTTTCAATTCAACACAGGCCCAAACAACACACAAGCCCATAAAACACAGCAAACTGAGACAGTATGGTTGTATTGTATTGGCTTTTATTTTATAAGACCCATGTTTATGCTCCAACCTGAGACCTGTTTTGTTAGAATGAAACCACAGGCCTCTTCTATCAGGAGGTTTACCACTTGCTCTGAGTTAACTTATCCAGGTTTGTCACCAAACCATGTCTTGGAATACCCCGCCTGCTCTCAGTTTCCTGTACATTATTTGCTGTCTGAATACCACTGCCATTACCTGTCATAAGAAGGTCTTTGTTTGGAGGACTTGTAGAACTTGATGGGTGTAGCATGAAAAGATGTAGGCTACTCTGCGTCATACCCATCTGTTTTGGACAAAGACAGGAAATTATGTTGAAATCTACAAAAAGTACAAAGGTAAAAAAATGAAGAGTCTTGACTTCAGGAATGTGATGTGCCCTCGTGAGTGACAAAACTGCTAGTTTAAGATTCACTTCTTCACGTCTGTGTTATTGTGTAATGTTTGAATATATGTGTAAAGAGCTTTGAGTTACAGCTTTGTGTACACAATGTGCTGTAGCCCAGAACTCTTGCCTTGTTTCATTATGTTGTCTCATTTTTGTCTGTTGGCCATATCCTACACTGACACGTCTTGTTTTCTCCCCACTCATGAATGATGCTTGTGTTCTCTTACAGTTTGTTTGTTCCTTTCGAGAGGCCCTGGGTCCACCAACCAGAGTGGGTCACATGCTTGGAGGTCTGAGGTGTAGTAGCCTATGTAAACAGCTGTTCGCTCGCAGCAGAGTAGCGCAGTCGCACCCACGCAGTAGCACCCATGCAGTCGGCCTAGACGGACAGTGTTGAGCAGAAACAGAAACGTAAGAACACGTGGCCGCGTTGCGCCGGCATTTAGAATCAAAACATGCACATCTCAAAGCCAAATCAAAAGACTTCTGTAAAAGGAAAATAGATGAATTAGCGAATAAAAACTAAAGTCCTGAAAAACAATTTAACCAAAAATGAAACATTTGCAAAAACATTTTGAGAGTCCATGTCATAATGTCTTCCTCGATGATCAATTGCGAGAGAGCAGGTGCACCTATCACATTAAAATGACATCATTGACTTCTTTATTCACGGTATTATATCCTGCCAAACTATGTTTTTAAATAGTCTGCTTTGTTAGGTCAGTAGAGATTGGCCTACAAAAGCTATTCAGGTTCAGGTGCATCTATCAGGTGCCTCCTTTCTCTTTCTCTCTGAGGTTATAATAGCCTAAATAATGTAATGTCAAAACCAGTTTATCATGTTGTAGCTCAATATATCCAGGCAGCACGTTATAAGTCAGTCATGGGTCCATATTTCGTAACACAATGTTCAACAAAAAGGCATGGAACTCTGATATGTGTTGGTCATGTTAATGGTAAAAAATAAATAAAAAAAATCACAGGTTATTTAGGCATTGTTAGTTTTGGTAGTTATTTATGTGCAGACAAAACATTGCTGTCGTAGGTTCTTTGACACACATTATGTTAACAATGTTTCATGGGCACATAGGCCTATAATAATAATAACTATCCATCTATTAAGCGATCTATCTTTACTGCAAAGGGGGGTCATGGGTTGTTGTTGTTGGTGGGCCTCAACGTCTGACATAACTCTTTCATGCACAGTTCATAAAATGTAAGACAGTGCTGATGTAATCCTAAATATTTAGAATATGTTACTCACCTTGAGTAATCTAACTAAATGTTATAAATAACATAGCAGGACATGTAATCTGTGATCTGTAGAAGAAGACATTTTATAAGTAACCCTCCAACACTGTAAACAGACTATGAAGTCTGGGGAGGGGGGTGATTGATTGTGAGCTGCCGAAGGTGGATTTACTGAAGCTTTAATCTCCAACAATGCTTTCGTGGATCGTTGTGTAGCTCCACCTAACTCTTGACCTTTAACTTCACTCCATGTGCTCTAAACAGATGGCCTTTGGAATACATTTTTCATTCGGGCAGTACTGCCTGATTAATATAATAAGAGAGCAAGTACATCATTGTATATTAATATGAATTAAGACTGTCAACACAACTGCAGTGGGCCAATCCGTAAGACTCCTCAAATAAAATATGTTTCTATGACTAAGAAGCAGGCATGTTCTTTGGCGTCAACATGTCATGCTCGTCAGAGGACATGCTAGCCAACAGTCACACCCTGATGATGTTCCTGGAACCTGGGCAGAGAACCTCACCTAGCACCTCAAAACTGGGAAATGACGTTGCCTTGAGCGAAGTAGTCTAGTGTAGTTTACTGTGTAGTCTTAGCGAGACTAGGTGTAAATGTGCGAGACAACAACCACCAATACAGCACGGGCTGAGGGTTTATTTTTCAGTCGTGTCTCTGTTACAGACCTTTTCACTGAAAAGATCATATCAGTTTAGTTCAGGGTGCAGCAGAGAGCTCATGGAAAAAGATGCCCTCTTTTAATCAAGATACTAAACACAGTTGTCCTAGGTCTGATGTAGTAGCACCAGCAGTGACTTTATTTTATCGTCTTGGGTTATTAAATTCAGCGTGGCAAAAACATCCAGTGTTTGCCTTTCATTTTGGGTGTTGGCAGACCCACCCCCTTCAGACTAAATCGAGGCCTGTTATTCCCGTGGAGCGCTGAGGGTTCAGCTAATGGTGTTTTTCCACCACGCATGTCACCTATTTTTAAACCCCCGGCAGGCGGAGCAACTGCCAATCCTCTTTCAGGCATCATCAGGAAGGAGGGTTCATGCCCTGCGTGCTTTCCACATGTGGTCGTCTTCATTGCCACCAAATGCTATGGCACAACTCTTGAGCTCCTCAGCTGAAAGCACTCTGATTATGTACCCGCATGTCACTAGCAAGGCAGTGGAAACTGTTCTGGTCTGTGTTCTGTAAACCACCAAATTGTCTCTCAGTTGATTTATAGTGTTTAGAAAAGAACACACAGACTTATTTTTTTCTCTATTATTTCCCAACCGAAGCTATTCATTCCTTGCTGAGTTTATATTAAGTCGGCTGCTATTTCTCAGACTTTTGTCAGTTAAATTAAGCCCCTCCCTCTTGTCCTTTGTTGGGTTGCCAAGGCTGCTTTAAGATGCCCCCTGACTCTGGTGTGGCAGGCAGTCACTTCAGAAGGGACAGAGGGCTCTCCAGATTTAGAACAGAACATGACAACACCCTGGGGGACTGGTGTGAGTGGTCCGCAAAAAGATTAGCCTTACACACACACACACACACACACACACACACACACACCACACACACACACACACACACACACACACACACACACACACACACACACACACACACACACACACATTCTTTCCTCCATGTTTCTGTCAGGCATATGCACTTGACATGCTCCTGTCACCGCTGGCTCCACAGACCCCACCACCACCACCACCATGACGTTCTGCTGGATAAGGCATCCCTTATCGATTCCTGGGAAGACACAGACAGAGACCACTGCCTTTTATAGTCAAGACGATCCTCGGAGTGGGAGTGTACATTCAATGGAACCACTAACCATTTCCTCTCTAAAAAAGCTTGCACTCATCTCTCTGGCTCGAGCCTCTTCCCAGACCTCAATGGCTGTTTACATTTTTAGGACTTACACAGATGGCCTTCCCGAGGGCCGTGTATTCACTGCACAGGAAAAGGTCTCAGTATCCATTCACTGGCGGAGAGTGAGAGGCTCGGCCTGTGAAGCATTTGGCTGGAATCCTCGAATCATTAAGAAAAACCCACTGAGCTGTCATTTATTATTCATGTCGATGTTGTACAAACAAAATGTGTATCGATCGCACAGAGCACAGCGGATTCTTGTGACCGTTAGAGAGTACAGGAACACCTGTGTCTCGGGAGGACATGTTTGTTCCAGTCCTCACAGTCCCACACGCCATTTAATAGACAGATAAGAGTCTCTTGGTTGTTCTTCTGGCCGCCATGCTGAAGAAAATGTGCCCTCAGGATGTGCAACTTTGTGTGGAATCTCGAGTATTTTATCACGTTGACGTATCACTTCCTCAAATTCCTTGAAATGTTTGATCATTTCCAAATGGCCATTTTCACTGAGATACTTTCTTTGATAGATTGAGTCCCATGACCACAGGGATAAAAAGGAAGTGTTTATGATAGGAGACAGATTATGAAATGTGGATAAATTGAGGGGTGTGTCTCCATTTGAAATAATAACAAGCATCCACATAGATATAAACACACACATTCATTTACACACACTGGCACAAAGTAAGGTTTTTCTTTTCTGTTTGTCATGTATGTGTTGCCAGCCAAAACAGAAAAGTCAGATCCAATCCATCTCTCTCTTCTTCCTGACTTTCTCTGAACTGGAATGAAAAACAAATGTATTCATCCCTTATTTACCTAGGGAAGGCTGACTCCGCAGTGCCCTGCACACTCGTGCACATACACAAACACACACACACACACACACACACACGTGCACATACACAAGCACAAACACACACACACACACATGCACATACACACGTGCACATACAGTACACAAACACACACACTCGTGCACATACACAAACACACACACACTCGTGCACATATACACAAACACACACACACACTCTTGCACATATACACAAACACACACACACTTGTGCACATACACAAACACACACACTCTTGCACATACACAAGTACACACACACTCGTGCACGTATACAAACCTGTTCTCCACCCTTCTGGCGCTCCACTTCACCTAAAGCCAAATCTGGCGTCTATCTAGCCCTGCTGTAAGCACACATTGAAGGAGTCTTTTTCTCATCCTGGAGTTTTAAATCAGGTCTTTTTTTGGAATCATTAAGTATTTAAGAATTTAAGTAATGAAGAATGCAGAGCAGGGAAAGAGGGAGAACAAGCCTCAGGAGCAGGTTTGAAAAGCCCTGCGCCCCACAAGGAGGGGTGAAGCGCCCTGCTCAGGGGGCATGCATGGCAGGCAGGCCATGTGTCTGTTTCATATTGCAAAGCCTGTTACTTTTTATTTGATTTACATTTACATTTACATTTAGTCATTTAGCAGACGCTTTTGTCCAAAGCGACGTACAAGGGAGAGAATATTCAAGCTACGAGCAATAGAACCTGGTGTAACAATAAATAAATACTACTTTACATTAGAAATATAACAAAATGAAATAAAAAGAAAGAAAGAGTGCAGAAGTGTAACTGCTGTAATTGCAAGTTACGCACTAGTCGAAGTGCCAGTTAGGACGGGAAGTGCTCTCTGAAGAGTTGGGTCTTCAAAAGCTTCGATTTATTTAAGCCTTTACATTTTATCATGACCATATCATTTATTCCATTACTCCACTATTACATTTTGGTACATATACTCGTGCTTTGAGAGACAGCCTTTAACTATGAGGCTGACCTTTTTGCCTTTCAAATATAATTCTTGTTTTAAACCAAACCAACATCAGAGAACTAGCGGTGACAAAGGCTGACTGTCGCGTCGCCTCATGTCACCAGTGGCACACACAGCAACAACACCATTGTCGCTCACCACAGACAGTTTTGTAATATAGCTACTTCTAATATCTGAAAATATGTCTGATAAGAACTTGCAAATGGCATTGGCATTGTTAGCCCTTGATCTTAAGGTTGTGGAAGAAGAAAGGAAGAAGCGAAGGCTAGGGAAAAATAGGGAGAAACCATGGGCACTACAGCGACAGGTTCAAGGGACTTTCCCGGGCCTGTGGTGAAAGCTGCAGATAAATGAAACCTCTGATTTAAAAAATTCAGCTCAGCTTTTTCCTATTCAGTTCCAGTTGATGAGCAGCTAATCAGAGAGGGGGTTGAAGCTCAAACTGGTCATTCTTGAGGCTGTGTGCTAATACTGGCTAGCACCACTAGGGGGGCGCTCCAGAGTCTCTTCTGTGACTGGTCAGTGCCACCATCAACTAATAGCTAACGTTGGTCATTTCAGGAGGAGACCAGCTTAGTTGTTCTGTGTGCCAGGGCCCCCAGGAGTTAGTGCAAGGAGCCAGAGGCATTGACCGGTCACAGAACACATTGACCGGTCACAGAACACATTGACCAGTCACAGAACACATTGAGCGGTAACAGAACACATTGACCGGTCACAGAACACATTGAGCGGTAACAGAACACATTGAGCGGTAACAGAACACATTGACCGGTCACAGAACACATTGAGCGGTAACAGAACACATTGACCGGTCACAGAACACATTGAGCGGTAACAGAACACATTGACCGGTCACAGAACACATTGAGCGGTAACAGAACACATTGACCGGTCACAGAACACATTGACCGCTCACAGAACACATTGAGCGGTAACAGAACACATTGAGCGGTAACAGAACACATTGAGCGGTAACAGAACACATTGACCGGTCACAGAACACATTGACCGCTCACAGAACACATTGAGCGGTAACAGAACACATTGACCGCTCACAGAACACATTGACCGGTCACAGAACACATTGACCGGTCACAGAACACATTGACCGGTCACGGAACTGACTCTGAGGCTCCTCCTAGTGGTATTGGCCAGTATTAGCACACAGCCTCAAGACTGTCCAGTTTGAGCTACAACTGCTCCTGACTAATCAGAGTGATCTCTCTCACTGACCGGCTCTGCCGCCGATTCAACACGCACAATCGGCTGCAAAGCTATCAACAGGGATCCGACTAGTGCCAACAGTGCGGGACATACAGCAAAACCTAGGGTCACAGACCATTTCATTTTGCACACTTCCTCAAAAAGCCTCTCAACAGACATCCCCCATTTCCCCACAATAAACTTGCGAGACTTCCTTTTCAGTGACTCACCGTCAGGGGAGCTGCTGTGTGACTCGTGCAGCCTTGCTGGTTTCAGCAAATTCAAATGTCTTTCGTTTGAGTAGAAGTTAAGGCTTTTCCTGTTGGTGTTTGCATAGGATCTGTATCCCACTCTAAACTGTGCTGAGCGCATATAATCTCTAAATAGTTTCAAACACAAAACAATATATTTTTTTTTCTGTTGAGGCAAGAAATAGAGAGAGCAGGTAGACGTAAACAGAAGAGAGAAAAAAGAAACATTTAAAACCCCACAGGCATCAACACAACCATCTTGGACTCAGTCAGTACAAGGCCTTACTGTACAGTGCCACAACAATAATGTATTTCAATAATGCATACACTGTGGCTGTGCATGTGTGCGTGTCTGGAATTATTTTATTTTGATTTTAATTATTAAGGATCAATCTCTAGAGGTGGTCCATGATTTCTTTTTTTTTTCTTCATTGTTTTGGGGTGATTGACTTTTTATTTATTTGTTAATATTTTATATATAGTGTATAGGCCCTATTGAATAGTCTTAAAACAGGGGGACAGAACATGAGGTAGGCTGTGGGCTGTATGAAATATTAAAAATATATGGGAAAAAAATGTGTAGAGCCTGTCACCTTTGGAAATGCCATATTTCCTTTTTTTCATGTGAGGAAGATAGAGATAGTGTTCCAATTGTTCCTCTGGTTCCTGAAATCTATCCATCCGTATTGAAACACAAGATCAGTATGCATTCACAGCGCAGGCAGTGGTCCTGTCACAATAATCTTTGGTACATTTCTGGTGTACCTATCAGTCAGAGATGAGCTGGTCAAACAAACATTTTGTTATTTTTTCCAGTATCTCTTTAAGTACACATTTCATTATATCAGTTGCTGGTGAAATAGTCACTCAGTTTATTTTCCCAGCATTCAGTTACGTGTATTTCGTCATCTTTACAGGTTGAAATAGTCACTTTAACACAGGAAACTTTATGTTCTGAGAACACTGGAGAGAAATCATATTTATCTGATGCTGATGCTTAAACAACTATCGAGCTGATGCCTTTGTAAAATTATACAATGTTTACGGACTGTAGCTCCCCTGTATTCAAACTCGTGACCTTGGGATCGGTGCCTCAACAGGGTAGTGTTCTAGAAAAGGATGTGATTTCAGAGTTCTGGACAACATCAAGCAGTGGCACACACAGGATGCAGGGGAGGGGAAAGCCCCCCCCCCTCCTCAGAGTGCTCACACGGCAGCCGCTGGTGCGGGATGCCTTTCAGCTCAGCCGAGAGTCATCCACAGCTTGAGGTCAGCTGATGGTGACAGGCCCGTCCTCTGTCCACCAGACCAGCCTGCCTACCAACCCGTCTCCACCTCACATCAAGGTTTATGTGATTTAGTAGGACCCTGCTCAACTAAGTGGGTATGATGACCACACCGCAATCTCACCTTCAGTACAGCCTCACGGTCACCTGCTGGGCCGCCTGCTGTTTCTATAGCAACCTACAGTGACAACAGAGGCTGGGGCACAGTGATGGGCGTAGTGACTGAGTGCATAATTGATAAGCGATGACAGGCCCAGGGTGCAGGAACATGACAGACGTTCCATTCTGCTCCAGTGGCAACTGCGTAACCTGACCTGGACTTCCTCCTGCCCAGGTTCCTCACTGCCGGTCAGGGCTGACTTCCTCTAAAAGCTCATAATTGTGCTTCTTCTATTGTTATGTCCATCACTTGATCCCGAGTGATCTGGCCTGGGAATGACCGGGTACAATTAGCAGATAGCTTTCCCTCTGATTATTTCGAGGCTTGATGCTGGCAAAGGCAGGCTGTTTTACGAGAAATAGGCCTCTTCAGATTTATTGACACGCAGAAGCAACCTTTTATTGGTTCATTAGATTAGCTTTTCTCTGTCCTCACAGACCGCAGGCTGTCTCCTCCAGGAAACCAGAAGCATGTACATTAAACTGATCTGCAGTCAGACCAGGGTTATTGATTTAATGGTGAGAGATGGGAGAAAACACACTCTCGCCACTCAGTGCGCGGCTTGGAACAACCCTGAGCACCATAATGGAAATTTACCCAGATGCTCCACAGTTAAAGCCAATTAAAGTGACAGGGCGCCGGTGCACTGGTGGAAAGCAGTGAGCCCTGTTTGTGTGTTTCTTGGTGTGAAGCAGTGAGCCCTGTTTGTTTGTTTGTTTGTTTGTTGTTTGTTTGTTTGCTGGTGTGCTACTTGCTTTGTGGGCTCACATTCCAAGCTCCTTCAGATCATCACAAAGGTAGTTATCTCCTTATCAGCACAAATACAACAGCTAGGCTGTCTGTAAAACACACTATGTATGGATGATTTCAGAGTGCTACGTAATATCGGCCTGGTCATGTCTTGAAATAAGCCTTTGTAAAGCTAACGTGCTACTGGTTTCGAAGGAACCAAAGCTTACAGGTTTGAGTATTTATTTGAGCTCCTTTGTTTTGGACTGCTGACTACTCGCCCCTCCTCTTTGGTCACCATGGAAATGGATTACCTTGAGGACAAAACATTGACTTGTGCAATTGAAAAGTTAACACATATCAGCACAGCACCAAACAGAAAGATAACATAATGGCCTAAAATATGTAGGGGGGAGAACCAGTTCACTGCCAATAACTGAGTTTCACACACTGTTTGGAATTCCAACAAGCAGATTTAAAGTGTTGACCATACTATTAACAATGGCATTTTGCAGTAAAACTTCTAGAAAGCTTCTGGAAAGCTCTGTCCCTCCAGGTCCTAAAGTACTACAAAACTCTTGAAAGTACAGTTTTTTTTCTGAAACAAAGAAAGACTGAAAGACAACCTAAAATAAATGTAATGGTACATGTGGTCAATGCAAAGACGTTATTGTACTGTCATAATGAGAGGGCCATCTTATCTTGTCATTTATTCCATTCAAAAGCTGTGTTATTTCACAGAACTAAAAGCCGGTAAAACACCAGCCTGCTCTTCTGAGGAAGAACCACAACGTTTCTGTTTCCTTTTCCTGTTAACTGCCACCTTACCTTTGTATTCTGTGTGGTGCACATGACCTGCTTTTTGTCATGTTGCAATATCTCAAACCAAAGGACCCAGACCTGAGCTGTTGGTCCCATACGGAACATTCTTTTCTAAACCGCACCATGAGCCAGTTAACAGAGCTGCTATGGGCAGAGTGGCAGGAGTGGCAGGATTACACCTGTAATGGACCCAACTGAGAGACTGGAGGTTTTCTGGTTTTCATTCTGAGCTCATAGCCAGTATGTCTAAGACCATAGAGGTACTAGATGTAGGTCAAGGGCAGGATGTGAAACTGAACCTATGTTTCAGAACTGTTCATCAGTAAGACCCTAGACCATTGGCCTTGGTTATTTTATCTGACCACCAATGACAGGCTCGCATTGTTCACACCACATAGCATCACGTCCATTCACACCACCACATCCTGTCATTTTCTGCTTGAGCCTGACGTAATCAATGTAACTGGAACAATCATGAGATAAATGAGCTGATCACAATTTACAATCTAATGAACAAGGCGAATGTTGTTGAATCTATAGTCTCATGTACTACTATCTTGATTCCTACTGTCCGTTTGAAGCCTCTGATAAAGATACAATCAGGTAAATCTGAAGGCCACCACTATGGTTAGCCTTTGGTAGAAAGTGACTGGATACACAGAGATCAATTGGTAAGGTCAGGCCAAGTCTCACAGCAAACACAAAGTCCACTCACCAGCGCCAAAGCTAACCAAGAAACAATGCTGGGCTAGGGAGGCCACCATGTTGAAGGGAAGACATGTTGGAACGAGATCAGTTGAGGGATCTTGAGTGGAAGGACATGAGAATGGCATCAAACAGTCTAATAATACAATTCTGGGAATGGGAATAGGAATATCCCGTATGGGACAAACAGCTCAGGTCTGGGTCCTTTGGTTTCGAGATATTGCAACACGCCATGAGCTATTGATTACCTTGTAGTTAGTTGGTTTTAAGAGTACCCTGCTTGGGTACAGTGTGTACTGTTTGAATGATTACTTTCCCAGTAGCTGCTTTTTGCTTCTCCCCCCATGGCTGACACACATTTCTTTGGGGTTGGGAGGTAATTTCTTATCAGGCCAACGGATTCCCATTGTGAATAATTTGTCACTAGCCCTCACTCGCTCAAGGTCATTCACTTCACAGCACACAAGCAGAGCAAACGTCTTACTTTGACAATTAAGTCACAATGCTACCAAGGGAGAGAACTTTATGATTTTCCTATCATAAAATGTAATGTCCAAGAGGGCGTTTTACTGCTGTCACTTTTTGTTTCACAAAGCACTAGGGGCACTAGGGAAAGCCTGGCCTCTGAAAACCTGGCCTCTAAAACAATAGCATGGTTAAAATTTTACAGCAAACTGCTCTAGGGTGGCTGTGGACTATTTTACTCCTCTACAGACAAATGAATTACTAAAAAAACACCACACAAAATCAGTTTGTGGCCACACACTGTGTTGTCATTATGTTGAAATGAAATGTTTTGAATAGCTTCAAATTCCTGACTCTCAACAATGAGAAAAGATAAGTCTAAAAGTACTGGGTAGGTTTATTTTGGTCCAGCTGTTTAAAAGCATGTGATGAATGAGTACGGTTTGTCACTGTGTACTCACAATTATCACGTTGACACAATACTAACCTTATTTAGTATACATTGGGTATTTGGGGGATCCAGGGGGATCCAGGGGAGGA
>NW_024879732.1:77500-82461 GCF_900700415.2 Clupea harengus | reverse complement strand
GGTTCTCAGGTTCTGTAGTTGACTGTTCCTGTCCTGCAGTTCCTTTTCCAGTGACTCCAGTTGTATTTTACTGGTCTCCATCTCACTGGTCATGTTCTCCAGTAGTCCCTCTCTCTCCTTCTCTCGTTTAGTCATGTTCTCTAGATCTGTCTCTCTCTCCTGGATGAGTGTATTCTTCTCCTCTAGTTGTTGTTTTGTCTTCTCCATCTCATTTTTCTTCTCATTTAGTTGTTGTTTTGTTTTTTCCATCTCTTTTTTCTTGTCCTCTAGTTGTTGTTTTGTCTTCTCCGTCACTTTATTTGTCTCCTCTAGTTGTTGTTTTGTTTTCTCCATCTCTGTGTTCTTGTCCTCTAGTTGTTGTTTTGTCTTTTCCACCTCTTTGTTCTTGTCCTCTAGTTGTTGTTTTGTCTTCTCCATCTCATCATTCTTCTCCTCTAGTTGTTGTTTTGTCTTTTCCATCTCATTATTCTTGTCCTCTAGTTGTTGTTTTGTCTTCTCCATCTCTTTGTTCTTGTCCTGTAATAGACGTTTTGTCTTTTCCTCTAGCTGTTGTTTTGTCTTCTCCATCTCTTTATTCTTCTCCTCTAGTTGTTGTTTTGTCTTCTCCATCTCTTTATTCTTCTCCTCTAGTTGTTGTTTTGTTTTCTCCATCTTTTTATTCTTCTCCTCTAGTCGTTGTTTTGTCTTGTCTCTCTCCTCCAGCTGTCTGTCTCTCTCCTCCACCTGTCTTTGTCTCTCCTCCAGCTCCCTGCCTTGTCCTTGTAGTTGGGTTCTCAGGTTCTGTAGTTGACTGTTCCTGTCCTGCAGTTCCTTTTCCAGTGACTCCAGTTGTATTTTACTGGTCTCCATCTCACTGGTCATGTTCTCCAGTAGTCCCTCTCTCTCCTTCTCTCGTTTAGTCATGTTCTCTAGATCTGTCTCTCTCTCCTGGAGGAGTTTATTCTTCTCCTCTAGTTGTTGTTTTGTCTTCTCCAGTAGTCCCTCTCTTTCCTTCTCTCGTTTAGTCATGTTCTCTAGATCTGTCTCTCTCTCCTGGAGGAGTTTATTCTTCTCCTCTAGTTGTTGTTTTGTCTTCTCCAGTAGTCCCTCTCTATCCTTCTCTCGTTTAGTCATGTTATCTAGCTCTGTCTCTCTCTCCTGGAGGAGTTTGTTCTTGTTCTCTAGCTCTTGTTTTGTCTTCTCCACCTCACTGGTCATGTTCTCCAGTTGATTGATTTTCTTCATCAACTCATCATCTGTTGCCTTCCGCCATGGAAGCAAAACTGGGAAGATACATGTTGTTATATTTTCAGTCTTGTAGTGTGGACTATGTCATTAGTAGACAATTTCATTATCTAATACAAATACAGTCTACAGTTAATTTCCAATCACTCTTCTGGTTTATATTCTTGCATTTGTGACATTCATGTTTCACACAGACACTCAGGAAGTCTCAAAACACACACACACACACACACACACAAATGTTTTCTGACAGAGGCCAAATAAAGAATGTAGGCTTTGGTATATGATTATTAAATTAGTTGAATTTAATCAAAAGACTAAAGCTAGATAAAGATAGGTGGCTTGGTGATATCGTTTTTAAACTGGTTTAATTACACTAAATGGCAAAGGCTACATGAAAACGTTGGTTTGGCTATATGATTATCAAACTGGTTTAGTGAAATAAATGATGAAGGCTTCCTAACTTGAGGTCAATATTAAATGAATGATGTCTCTTCTCTCCCCAACAGGACCTGCAGACACCCACCCTGTAAGGAGCTGCTGACCAGGAAGAGGTCAGTTCTGGTTTCATAACTCACTGAACACCATTATTCATGCAGAGATAATCTGCATTTAAGCACCTGACAGTCAACCCTGTTTATGTTGTTGGCTGATCTGACTGGGTCAGGTAGAGTCTGTGGGTAACACAGCAATAGTCCAGTCACCACATAGCAGATCTCAACCCAGTCACCACATAGCAGATCTCAACCTGACCCAGTCACCACATATCAGATCTCAACCTGACCCAGTCACCACATATCAGATCTCAACCTAACCCAGTCACCACATATCAGATCTCAACCTGACCCAGTCACCACATAGCAGATCTCAACCTGACCCAGTCACCACATAGCAGATCTCAACCTGACCGAGTCTCCACATAGCAGATCTCAACCTGACCCAGTCACCACATAGCAGATCTCAACCTGACCCAGTCACCACATAACAGATCTCAACCTGACCCAGTCACCACATAGCAGATCTCAACCTGACCCAGTCACCACAGCAGATCTCAACCTGACCCAGTCACCACATAGCAGATCTCAACCCAGTCACCACATAGCAGCTCTCAACCCAGTCACCACATAGCATATCTCAACCTGACCCAGTCACCACATAGCAGATCTCAACCTGACCCAATCACCACATAGCAGATCTCAACCTGACCCAGTCACCACATATTAGATCTCAACCCAGTCACCACATCTGGGTGCCCTAAGCAGAACTGTTTTCTGGTCACTGGGTTGATGTCACTGATGAGACGAACGACTGGGAACTTATGGCATTGGTATGTGCTTGTAGCTGTGTGTGTGAGTATGCGTGTGTGTGTGTGTGTGTGTGTGTGTGTGTGTGTGTGTGTGTGGGGTGGGGGGGGGGTAACTCTGTGTATGTGTGTGTGTGTCAGTCATCCATCCTACACATGAGCCAGTCATCCATCTCACACATCACACATTTCCTGCCACATCACTACTAGAATGACTACATGTCCATCAAAACTGACAGCATTTACAATATGTCATCAATCCTATTAGTGTTATCAATATGTCATCAATCCTATTAGTGTTATCAATATGTCATCGATCCTATTAGTGTTATCAATATGTCATCAATCTTATTAGTGTTATCAATATGTCATCGATCCTATTAGTGTTATCAATATGTCATCGATCCTATTAGTGTTATCAATATGTCATCAATCCTATTGTTATCAACGTCATCAGTCCTATTATTGTTATCAATATGTCATCAATTGATACATAATTTTCTGTTTGTTAGAATTGCTGCAACCTGCTGATTACTCTATTACTCTTCTCTACTCTAAATTCTCTAAAAACCTCTGAGGCCATTTTCAAAATCTTCTAGAGGATTAAAACACTGACTCTAGTTCAATGCATTCATCATCAGGATTTGAGGCCTTTTTCAAAATTTTCTAAAAAGAAAAAAACTCTGCTGGAGAAAAATTCTGAATCTCGTTCTTGATCGACGCATTCATCATCGGTATTTGAGAATCTCTACTCTGCTGGACTATCATCTAAACCTCCAGGTAACCCTAAGGAAAACACATACTTGTCAACTTTTTGCGGTGACAAACAACCTACAATAACTACAACTGCCAACTCACAGGTTAGCGGAAGGCGCTGTCGTTCTTTTAAACAGAAGGCAGAAGATGAATGTTATCCTACAAACAGGTTTTTGCTTCTTCCTGTAAGCTCAGAAGCCTAGCAAGCAAACACCAGTTAAAGCTTAAAGTTTGACTATTTCACCGCGAGTCACCACGACATCGTAGCTAACAGAAATACATAAACTCAAGTTTTTGACTCCCATCTGACATCACCACGATGCTCCCCCTCAGTGGTGCACCTGATGCGACTCCTGCCTCCTGCTCAGACAGAAGGTAGTGGAACTTGAAGTCAGGTTGGCGGATCTCTACCAGATGAAGCTGGAAGAGCAATTCATTGACTCCATTGTCTCTGTGGGTCCTGCCTCGCTCATACAATACACATGGACATCTCGATTCCATCTCTGCCTGCATGGATCCTAACCCAGACCACACCACCCCTCCCTGGCCACTGCTGGGGACCAAGCCCACCCTGCCGGTGAACTCCACTCCTCACCAGCCTGAGCCATGGCGAACAGCTGGCAGAAGCAAGCGTGAGGGAAGGCGGTCGGGACGACACACTGAGCCAGGCCAGTAAATAAGTCATCAATCCTATTATTGTTATCAATACGCCATAATTCCTATTTGTGTTATCAATATTTCATCAACACATATGACAGTGGTTCCCAACTGTGCATGCATGTGTGTGTGTGTGTGTGTGTGGTGTGTGTTGTGTGTGTGTGTGTGTGTGTGTGTGTGTGTGTGTAAAGATAAACGTTATTCTGTAAGGCAGAAATGGATCTGGCCAGTGGAAAATCACAGATGGACTTCTTCCTCTAGTAACTGTCCATTTGGTGGGGCCTAGGTGTTGGTTTATGGTGCCCCCAACAAACATTCCAGAGATGCACTGTCCCAATTGTTGATCTTCCCACCCCCTGCTGAGACTCTTATCTCAAACCTATGTGTCTGGTTCTCTCTGTGCTTTTCCATGCCGGGGTGAAACTAGGGGCAGAGAAATGAATGTGCTTAAGTGAAATATTGCATTGTAATATGATTTCTTTGTCATGTTTGGGTTTATTTTAATGGTCTCAGTCTGAGTGGGAAAATGGTCTCAGTTCTACAGCTGTATATAGTAATTAAAACATGGATATCAGAGACCAAATTTGGGTGAGAACTCCCTCCATTTAGGTTGTTAATGTGTGATTCTCAATTTGAAGAAACCTCTCTTATCTATGGGGGTAATTATTAGGCCAGATGCAGGACTAAAATGTGTACTTAAGGGGAAGACAGTCAAAGAACTTGGAGCATTCTGTCTTCAGATCTCCCTCACAACCGTGTGAGTAGCCACTTCTAAGCAGCCAGGTATGTTCATGTTCTCTACGTGTTTTTATGTTTCATGTTTCCTTTTAGACTTATATTCTTCACTTTAGACTTGTTGGATTTGTAAACTGGAGTAGTCACTTTTACCTGACGTAATAAATTGGTAATTCTGACCCACTGTGCCCTCTTAAGAAATTCTTAACTAGACAAGTACTCTTAGGTTCCGGTGTTTCCACAGATGACGGGCTAGAGGTAGTTTCATGCCCAAAGTGGCCACAAG
>NW_024879732.1:52500-67500 GCF_900700415.2 Clupea harengus | reverse complement strand
GATCACGAGAAGCAGACTATGTGTCCAAGAGGAAAGTCCAACTGTGTTGTAAATCAGGTTTATGGTATTTAGTCTTTCAATCATTAACTTCACACACACACACACCTGTACAGTGTAACTGCCCCCCCCCCCCCCACACACACACACACCTGTACAGTGTAGCTGCCCCCCCACACCTGTACAGTGTAACTGCCCCCCCACACACACACACGCACCTTTACAGTGTAGCTGCCCCCCCCACACACACACACACACACACCTGTACAGTGTAACTGCCCCCCCCCCCACACACACACACACACACACCTGTACAGTGTAACTGCCCCCCACACAACACACACATGTACAGTGTAAACTGCCCCCCCCACACACACACACACACACACCTGTACAGTGTAACTGCCCCCCCCCCCCCCCACACACACACCCACACACACCTGTACAGTGTAACTGCCCCCCCCACACCTGTACAGTGTAGCTGCCCCCCCCCCACACACACACACACACCTGTACAGTGTAAACTGCCCCCCCCCCCACACACACACCTGTACAGTGTAGCTGCCCCCCCACACCTGTACAGTGTAGCTGCCCCCCCCCCCACACACACACACACACACACCTGTACAGTGTAGCTGCCCCCCCCCACACCTGTACAGTGTAACTGCCCCCCCCACACACACACACACACACACCTGTACAGTGTAACTGCCCCCCCCCCACACCTGTACAGTGTAGCTGCCCCCACACACACACACACACACCTGTACAGTGTAACTGCCCCCCCCCCCCACACACACACCTGTACAGTGTAGCTGCCCCCCCCCCCCACACACACACACACACACACCTGTACAGTGTAGCTGCCCCCCCCACACCTGTACAGTGTAGCTGCCCCCCCACACACACACACACACCTGTACAGTGAGACTATAGTCTCAATATAAATGACAGGACTGTTATTGGCACTTTAGAAATACAATTGAATTGAGCGCATGCCACATGGGATCAAACCATAAACATTTTGTGTTCATAACTATACATGTGTTTTTAAATATATTTGTTTGTCTGTAAAGTCATCCAGCACTGATCCAAATTCCAACTTCTAGCTCAGTTCTAAGACTGAGCAACCTTCAAGAGAAATAGGGTGCTTATTATGGCTATTTACCATCTGCACTGAACTCTGCTCCGGCCACGCCCCCCTGTTCAAGGGTTGAAGCACACACCTCCGCTACAGCCTCTCACTCTCACTCTCACTGTCACTCTCACTGTCCCAGCTGCACTTCAGTCATCCTTCCAATCGCCTGCACCTGCATCATTCAGCTGATTACACAATCACCTGCACCTGTTTCCCACACTATTATATAATGACTATACTATTGTGTTTTAGTATCCAGTCTACCTTGCTTAATCCCACTTATCTCCCTGTTCCCTCTGCTTTGGTTTCCTGAAATAAACTATTACTTGTTCTACATCCTGGTGTCTCCTGAGGTCCGTGACAGGCTAACCCTAACCCTAATATAACCCTAGGTCAGAGAGGGTTGGTATAACAAATCCACAAACAGACCAGTGCAATGATTAAACATTTTAAATACTGTATTTATTGAAACTGTGATGCTGTTTTATGATTAATTATTTTAACTACTGTATTTGTTAACACAGTGTTTTTATAGATTCATCTGTTGCTTGCTCTTGGTGTAAATACTCCAGTCCAAATGCTAATATAGGAGTTGATCAGTGACTAGCGAGCACACCTGCATTCACATCTGTATGGTTTCATACCCGTAGGGCAGGAGCAGAGAAAGCAAGCCACATGGCAAACATCCCAATGCCCACAGCTCCTAGAAGAGCCCACTGAATGATCTCTCTCTCTCTCTCTCTCTCTCTCTCTCTCCACTGCCAGACTGGCGTGTGGATGGCCAACTTTCTGCTTCAGTGTTTCCAGTGGTGCACTGCTGCTGATGCCAGAGGCTGACCCTCCTACAGCAGAAGTGGCAACACGTAATGGTCAACATTTTACTCCACGTCCACTCAACACAACAAAACCACTGCCTTCAGTGGAGGTGCAAGGACCACCACCGATACTTGAAGCTGTCTGATAGCGTAGCTGACACTGCCCAGAATCGTTCAACTCCAATGGCCATGATTTATCACTCTTCCCATTACTGCTTACATTAAAAGCTATATGAGCCAACAAATGCACTGTTAAATTAACACTGGGAACAGAAAACAAATCTAGTTCTTGAAAAGGATAAAGTCCTACTTCCTGTGCACTTTAACTGGGCATTGCCCTATCAGCTCTGCAAAGCTTTGCTGTTCTTATCTTCATCTTGTGTAACTGACTTCAGCAATGAAAGACAGTAATCTGGATGGGCATGGGTTGGGTGACAGTTGAAGGCATGGGTTAGCCAACCCCCCCATCTTTGTTGTTGTTTTTGTTGTCTAGTATCAGTATGATGGTTGTAGTTCACCATGTAGTGTTATAATATTTAGTGTAGGTTGTTGGGTATGAGTACTTGCATGTGACAGTGAGAGGTTTGGCCACTGTGGGAAGTCCCCAACCAAAAGCACAAAGAATGTAACATTGCCTGTGTATGAATGAAAACTCCTGATGTCTTTCCTCACAAACTTTACTCAACTGTGCAGAGAAACCATGGAAATGATAGGAAGACCTTGAAACAATGGCCATGCACTGATCCTTGCTTATCATGTTTATAACAATGAATTGTGTGTGCACACATATGTGTGTGTGTGTGTGCGTGCGTGCGTGCGTGCGTGCGTGTGTGTGTGTGTGTGCTTGAATAATATACACATTCTCTGTCATGGAATGACCGATTCAGCTTTGAATCATGTCAATAGGAAATGTTTGACATGCACTTTCTATCATTGACCAGCAGATGGCGATGGGTTGAAGCAGTGTTTCTCCTCCTCTGGTAGGACCCAGCAGAGAGCAGCCTTGCACCATGATGGCCCCAATGTTGTAACCAAAGGCTCTAATGACAGCCAGAAGTCCAGAACTCATGAGTTTACAGATGAGGGCTGGAGACAACCACTCAAGTCACCCACACACACAGGACTGGAGAAACCACACAAGTCACATACACGCATGTATGCAGACTCTCTCTCTCGCATTGTTGAAGACAACCACGTGCTGTGCTGTGCTGTGCTGTGCTGTGCTGTGCTGTGCTGTGCTGTGCTGTGTTGTGTTGTGTTGTGTTGTGTTGATGATGCTAAATGATGTGACGCACACAACTAGACTGGATCTTAAGCTGCTTTTAATAATCTCGCTGCTTCCTCAAAGAAAACAGAACAAAAGTCACAAGAGTCGAGTCTCCAGTAGTGTATGAACACCACCCCTTTAGAATGAGCCCTTTGATCTACACAGTGTGAGGGTCTAATATAAACACCCTTTAGAATGAGCCCTTTGATCTACACAGTGTGAGGGTCTAATATAAACACCCTTTAGAATGAGCCCTTTGATCTACACAGTGTGAGGGCCTAATATAAACACCCTTTAGAATGAGCCCTTTGATCTACACAGTGTGAGGGTCTAATATAAACACCCTTTAGAATGAGCCCTTTGATCTACACAGTGTGAGGGTCTAATATAAACACCCTTTAGAATGAGCCCTTTGATCTACACAGTGTGAGGGTCTAATGTAAACATTTAGACATGTTCAATTCAAACACATAAACACCTTTATCTTTGTAGCAAAAAATGGGGACACTGACTGGGCCCTAATTCATAAAGCAGTTTATTTTACCCTTGTTCTTGTAAATCGCAAGGGGAATGTCAAACAAAGACTTTTCTTAAAACTGATCACAAAGTGGCTGAAATGAAGAGTAGTAAAGGTAACAGATAATTTTTGCCAGATAATAAGAACCAAAATCAGTGATAAGAACTCTGTTGACATCATGCACAAGCTTCCTTGCAGTAGATTCCTTGCCTCATTGATTGGCTGATAAGTGACTGGTCTGCACAGGTGGGTGACAGGTGTAGGTTTTACCAGCATAGAAAATGTTAAGGCCATTGAGGCAACTGAATGCATTGTATTCCTATATTCAGCATGAAAATCAGATAGAGCTATGAACATACAGATCAGGCCCATAGACTCCAGGATCTATAACATACAGATCAGGCCCATAGACTCCAGGATCTATAACATACAGATCAGGCCCATAGACTCCAGGATCTATAACATACAGATCAGGCCCATAGACTCCAGGATCTATAACATACAGATCAGGCCCATAGACTCCAGGATCTATAACATACAGATCAGGCCCATAGACTCCAGGTCTCCAGGAATTGTTTTTTTAGACCCATTCCGACTAAATATATTATATAGATAGATAGTACTTTATTATCAGACAGGTCTGAAATTAGACATATTAGATTACTATACCAATCTAATGGTATTACTATACCAAAAGTGATTTAAGAAACAAACAAACAAAAAGATTCAAAATATAATTTCAGTAAAACATTTAATTAAATCATAGCCTAATATTTTAGCACATTGAAACCCACTGCTTAAAATTGAACTGGTGAGACTGTTTTTGCTCATCTTGAACGCAACCCACTGCCATAGCATCAGCAGTTTTAAATGAACTTGACAAAGAAATATAATAGTCTTCCGATTTCAAGTGTAATGTTATAGTGATAAAATAAACATCAGACAGCCTGGCAGCAGGGCTATGTGAAAAGTAAGTTAAAGCAGCAATATGGAGTTCTGTTCCAAAACTAGCAAGCTAACTACCCAAAAGTTATGCCAAAATCTTGCAAACACCACCAACAGCCCAGCTGACACTGATAGAAGTTTGCCAACACACTAATTGGTGCCTTTTGGCAGTATAGCTGGCAATGTCATGCTGTGGAAGCTTTTCTTCCATTTTTGCAGGGTGTACCAGCCCGGTACACAGAACTACATAGGGCATATCCTGGATGGCTAGTGGGGAAGACACAGGTGTTTATCTGTCCTTCACATGACCATATGCTATCAAAATTAATCTGAGGATGGTACCAAAACTAGTTGCCTATAAAACCATACCTGAAAAAGTGTCTAATTGTTGCATAGTGTTACTTTAATATAATATCAAAGAAAAACGTTTGCAGACCTGTCCTCCTTCAGTAATGATGGACTCACTCTCATAAACTGCACACACCACAGATATAATAAAAACAAATTTAATGCAAATATTTTGCAAGAAGTGTATAATAATTTCGCCCCTCTCAGATGGTCAGTATGTAGGGCATCATGATTCTGTCCGATGACATAATGCTGATTAATGTAATGGTGGAAGTGGTCATGGAAGCCACTCATAAGCTTCAAAACACAAACACAACATAAACATCATCATCAATAGCATGTAATAAGTATTAAACCTGAATGAAAATACACTTTAATATGCATAAATATGTACAGGCTATGTGCTCTCTGCATAAAACAGTTGGTAATATGTCAAACAAAAACGTATTTAATGTTCATCATTCATATCCATGGAGAGTTCTAGTGCCAGCATTCAGTTGCTGCAGCTTCTTCAGTTCTCTGAGAACGTGCTTTTGTTCTATGTGAACGTGCTTCTGTTCTATGTGAACGTGCTTCTGTTCTCTGTCAGCCTTGTTTCGGTTCTCTGTGAGCGTACTTCTGTTCTCTGAGAACGTGCTTCTGTTCAATGTGAACGTGCTTCTGTTCTCTGTGAGCCTTGTTTCGGTTCTCTGTGAGAGTACTTATGTTCTCTGGGAATGTGCTTTTGTTGATTCCACTCAAATGGCCAAATCAGCTGCCCTGAACTCAGTCAGTACAGGATCGCAGTGACTCAGTCTCTAAACTCTGACCTCAGGTTTGTGTCCAGGCTTGAGATTACATTATTTGTTGCAATTCCCAACCATTTCCAGTACCTTCACAGTTGAAGGCTTACAGTTCCAGGTCATAACAGGTTTTCAGACAGAACAAACTATTTGTGAAACACCAATTTTAGTCCCATTCTTCCCCAGAAGCCAGTCATGAGAAGTGTAAAAGCCCTGCCGTGTATTTCACAGTAATTGTACCCATTAGATAGTACTGACCACAGATGGTTCACAGACATGAGCCTGACAAAGTCTTCAGGAAACACTGTTTCTTTCCATCAGAGTATCAGTTAACGTACACATTTAACATTATTAAAAGTGAAGAGATACTCTGCAGATCCACCTGTATATTGACTAAACTATCCTGAGGGGTTTAAGAAGGCGTAGGAGGCCCCTTCTCTTCCCCTTCAGCTCTACCATGCAGATCTTGCTCTCTATTCTCAGTGATCTGTGATCTTTTAATGGCTGTGTTTCTGGAAAGGCCATAATGACAAACATCCCTGACACACTACATATTATTATTGATGTAATGCACAAGCCATCCTGATGAGTTTCTACTGATGAAGGCAGGAACTCCTACTATTGCCCTTTGAACTCTGACCCCTACCATCCTCCTCTCCCTCTCCGCTCTCAGTCTCTCCTGCAGCTGTAAAACATCCAACTGCATTTTCTCCATCTGCCTATTCTTCCCCTCCATCTGTCTGTCCTTCTCCACCATTATTCTGTTCTTCTCCTCCATCTCTCTGTTGAACTCTCCCTCCATCTTCTCCTTGGTGATGGTGATGTTTCTCTGCAGTTCAGGCATGATGATCTTCATGAGGTTTCTCTCTGCTTCAGCCCTGGCCTCTCTCTCATAGCTCTCTCTCATCTCCTCCATCTCTCTCCTCTCTCTTTCTCTCTTGTCTCTCACTCTGATCAGCTTTCTTTCCATCTCCTCTCTCTGTGTAATCTCTCTCTTTAACTCTCTCTCCATCTCCCTCTTCTTCTCCTCATCCCTCTCTTCTTTCATATTTCTCTCCAGCTCTGTTGTTCTTTCATTCAATATTCTAATTTCTCCTTCATGCTGTTGAATCTCTCCCTCCATCATCTTCAGAGACTCCTGAACATTTTTAGCAAGTTCCTCTCTTCTCTCTCTCTCCTCCCTCAGTTTCCTCTCCTCCACCTCTCGTTCTTTCTGTATTCTTCTCTCTATCACTCTGAGCTGTTTCTCTGCCTCCTGGTAGGTCTCACTGCTGTAGAATCTCTCTCTGTTTCCTGACACCATCTCTTCTATCTTCTCTAGCAGCTGTGTGATCTTAGTGTCGTCAGGCCTGTCCTTAACGTTGAGAAGGTGACACCTGTTCCCACATTTCTCTACCAGCTGCTGGAGCTCCTGGCTCCCTGTCTGGAGCAACTCCTCCACACTCCTCTCTCTCAGCCCCTCAGCATGGGTGAAGAGGATCAGTGTGTGTCCCCAACAGCCCTCCCCAAACATATCCTCCATTTTCTCCAGCATTCTTATCTCCTCTCCTTCAGACGGCTCCACTGGAATCACCAAGAGGAAGGCGTGAGATCCTGGGGCAGAAAGACTGACACAAAGCCCCACATCCTGTCTTAGGTCCTTCTCAGAGAGTCCACTGCAGAACCAGTCAGGAGTTTCCACCACGGTCACCCGTCTCCCAGCCACCTCCCCCTGTCTGCTCTCACTGTGCTGGGTCTCTGTGGATGTGTGTGTGCTGGCCTGCCTCCCAAACTCCTCTGTGCCCAGGATGGTGTTTCCTGCTGCCCTCTTCCCAGCTGTGCTCCCCCCCAGCAGCACCAGCCTCAGCTCAGACACAGCAGGAGACACTGGGGGCGCTGGACCAGGACTCTCTCCTCCCACTGCAACACACACACACACACACACACACGCACACACACACACACACGCACACACACACACACACACACACACACACACACACACACACACACACACACAATCACAGTAAACCATCACACACAGCTCAGTTATAACATAATCACAACAAGCAAACTAAGTCTATCATTTGTTAGTGAGCCAAATATGGACTCTTTCAACCTATGCAGCCAACTGTCTGGTTGTCATGGCTACTACTAACTAATAACTATGCAGCTTCCAGATCTAGTGTTAGCTATAGCTAGATAGGCCGCCATTAATGCTTCATTAAATATTCATTCTTATTAGACATCCATCCAGCATCCAGAAACTACACCTGTCCAAATGTCCAGGGTGGTAGGATCACATTGCTTGAATGCTACACATGAGTTCTCTAATAGCTGTGAGAATGTTTCACCCATGACCTGAGCAGAGACCACTGATGACTTACTGAATGGAGGGTCATCCTTACTTCTTCTTCTCCTGTGAGGAGGATCTGGATCTGGGAGCCCAACAGAAACAGAAACAGAAACTGGATCAGAAGCCCATTTAACTAGAGTGGTAAAGCTATTAGTTTCACATGCTGGACAGCAGGACTGAGTGTATTAGGTTTGCATTTCTCATACTCACCATCTCCAGGACTCTCTCCTCCCACTGCAGACACACACACACACACACACACACACACACACACACACACACACACACACACACACACACACACACACACACACAGAGAAAGAGTTTAGAAATCAGAAGTCTTTGTTACAGATTATCCAGTTATCATAAGCTGTAGAATACTACATCAGGACATCAGGACATTGACAAGCAAAGTGTGAAGATCATTTATTAAATGTGGTAAATGACCGAAGCGACCCCATGTGTTGGGATGTGGGCTAACTGGAGTCGGTGGTGAAGTTGGGAAAAAATGGTGCAGGTGATTATTTTTCTACCAAAACAAACATGATTTATTTTCCCGGGGAAATTAGTCTCCTAGATTGACATAAACCAAGTTAACTAATGCACCCAAAACCATTTACAGTATTTACCCCTTCCACACTCCACACATATTATTGACATACATACATAAGAAACATAACATCAACTAAGACAACTCCCTCCCCCGTGGGACGTGGAGAAATACTGCGTGTGTGTGTGTGTGTGCGTGCGTGAGTGCGTGCGTGAGTCCAATGTCTCTCTCCCACTCTTGCAGGGCAACATGAGCCAGACTCCATACCTGCAGAGTGTGAATGGATTTCACCTTCTCACAGACCTCACTATGCATAATATTTACAAATGATGAAGACAATGATCTTCTCTATGAGCTTTTATATCCCTTCAAATACAGAGGTGTTTTCAAGTTTTTATTATTAAAATAATAACAAACATGAAGACTTACTGTTAGGATGATCCTGGTCATTACTGTGTCTTCTCCTGAAGGGAGGAGGATCTGGATCTAGGAGTCCAACACAAAGAGAAACTGGATCAGAAGCCTATTCAGTTACTGTAGTAGCTACTGAAGTGTTTGACACTGTGAACAGCACTGAGTGAGACAGGATTAATGATACTGGGGAGGCTCTCCTCCTGATGCAACACAACACACACATATAGAGACTGACTCTCCTCCTGATGCAACACAACACACACATATAGAGACTGACTCTCCTCCTGATGCAACACAACACAGACAGATAGAGACTGAGATGTAAAGGGAAAACAGGAACTGGAGCTGAGATGTGTGAGTATGTCAGAGTGTTAATACCATGTGCAGAGGCGGCCCTAGCACATTTGGCGCTCTAGGCGAGCTTCACTCCTGGCGAGCTTCACTCCTGGCGCCCCCCCCCCCCCCCCCCCCCCCCCCCCCCCCCCCCCCCTCCAAATAAAAAATATTTTTTCCCCCACGAAAACGGAATTGCAACTTTCAAACGCTATTTTGCCCTGTAAGACTGCATTTCTTTCACATAAACACAACAACGATCGCGACGATGAACAAACATTAATTCAAGAACAAATCACTGAGAAAATGTCACGCCTGTGCTGGACTACGCTCCGGCCATGCCCCCTGTTGAACTGTTTATGGACACACACACACACCTCCACGTCATCTTCCCAATCGCCTGCAAATAATGTTTTCTTAGTCTTCTAAAAGTGAATCTAAAATGATATAACAAAAGTATGTATTATCATCATTTGTTAAATGTAGCTATTATGTAGTTATTAAGCATTTTGGTGTATTTGGACAGCCTGACATTTTTTTATTCCAAGATGCATAGCTCTTGATTAGTTGAATCATGTCTAATTAAACTGGCTAGCTCGCTCCACCAAAACTAAAGCTGTCCAAATTTGATCACTCACATTTTTATGACGCAAAATGAAGCAAATTGTGGTACAGCTGAACTTGAACTGATGTTTCGACTGAATGGCAATAACAAGGAATGTCACAAGTCCCTGGCTAGCTAGCGTTAGCTAACTAGCAAGATTACATACAAACCATTCGCTAAAGTTGACAATACAACACTTGGATTTTTACCAGTATTCCTCACTTATTGACAAGTTGCCGTGTTTGGCTTCCTTCATGGGTGTGCTATGCAACGAGTAAGATATGTGTAGTGTTGTTGCACTGGCTATTGGCTTTATATGTGCGCCCCTATTTTAATCATGTCTTTTTTGTATAATGTAGAATAAATGGACATATCATTTTTGATATACCCGCCTCTGTAAAATCCTTAAAGAACTATGTGACAGGGAGTAGGACAACTTTCAATGATAAGGTATATCTTTTCTTCTTAACTCCACTAAAGTGGCACGGGCAATTCACGCGTTCGTGAACGTTTTCTTATCTGGAATTCATTCTAGGCTAGAACAGGATTTAAGGATTTACCTTTCTCCTTGGCACATTTCTTTTCTTCTTCCTTTCTTTTCTTCCTAAATTGCGCCCCGGATGGCTTTTGCCTCTTCATTATTTTGTTCTTCAAAGTTTCTTGAACACACACACTCTAACCAAACGCCTCACTGTGCTAGCCTGTTCTGACAACATCAAGGACGTACGTACCCCTTCCGTTTTCGAAAATATTGTTGGGAGATATATAAGGGGGCGCAAAAAAAACTCTGTCCAGCCAAAAAAAAAACACAATTCTTGTTTTTTTTTTTTTTTGCTGGGCGCAGTTTTTTGCGCCCCCCTCTGAGTGGCGCCCTAGGCGACCGCCTATACCGCCTGTAGGAAAAACCGCCCCTGACCATGTGAGTGAAAGTAGCAGTTCATTTAATGGGTAATTAGTTTAGAAAGAGAATCACTTTGATTGGTCATTTGGGCCTCAACACAAGGTCTATGTTGCTAAACACTTAGGATACACATCTCTTCTCTCACACTCACCAGTCAGATGTTCTCTTTCTCTCTCCTCCAGCTGTCTGTTTCTCTCCTCCAGCTGTTTGTCTCTCTGCTCCAGATGTTTGTCTCTCTCCTCCAGCTGTCTGTCTGTCTCCTCCAGCTGTCTGTTTCTCTCCTCCAGCTGTTTGTCTCTCTCCTCCAGCTCCCTGCCTTGTTCTTGTAGTTGGGTTCTCAGGTCCTGTAGTTGGCTGTTCCTGTCCTGCAGTTCCTTTTCCAGTGACTCCAGTTGTCTTTTACTGGTCTCCACCTCACTGGTCATGTTCTCCAGCAGTCCCTCTCTCTCCTTATCACGTTTAGTCATGTTCTCTAGATCTGTCTCTCTCTCCTGGAGGAGTTCATTCTTGTCCTCTAGTTGTTGTTCTGTCTTCTCCATCTCCTTATTCCTCTCCTCTAGTTGTTGTTTTGTCTTCTCCATCTCTTTGTTCTTGTCCTCTAGTTGTTGTTTTGTTTTCTCCATCTCTTTGTTCTTCTCCTCTAGTTGTTGTTTTGTCTTCTCCATCTCTTTGTTCTTGTCCTCTAGTTGTTGTTTTGTCTTCTCCATCTCCTTATTCCTCTCCTCTAGTTGTTGTTTTGTCTTCTCCATCTCTTTGTTCTTGTCCTCTAGTTGTTGTTTTGTTTTCTCCATCTCTTTGTTCTTGTCATCTAGTTGTTGTTTTGTCTTCTCCATTTCTATGTTATTCTCCTCTAGTTGTTGTTTTGTCTTCTCTGTCTCTTTATTATTCTCCTCTAGTTGTTGTTTTGTTTTCTCCATCTCTTTATTCTTATCCTCTAGTTGTTGTTTTGTTTTCTCCATCTCTTTATTCTTATCCTCTAGTTGTTGTTTTGTCTTCTCCATCTCTTTATTCTTCTCCTCTAGTTGTTGTTTTGTCTTCTCCATCTTTTTATTATTCTCATCTAGTTGTTGCGTTGTCCTCTCCATCTCTTTGTTTGTCTCCTCTAGTTGTTGTTTTGTCTTTTCAATCTCTTTATTCCTCTCCTCTAGTTGTTGCTTTGTCTTCTCCATCTCTATGTTCTTCTCCTCTAGTTGTCGTTTTGTCTTTTCCTCTAGTTGTTGTTTTGTCTTCTCCATCTCTTTATTCTTCTCCTCTAGTTGTTGCTTTGTCTTCTCCATCTCTTTGTTTGTCTCCTCTAGTTGTCGTTTTGTCTTTTCCTCTAGTTGTTGTTTTGTCTTCTCCATCTCTTTATTCTTCTCCTCTAGTTGTTGCTTTGTCTTCTCCATCTCTTTATTCCTCTCCTCTAGTTGTTGCTTTGTCTTCTCCATCTCTATGTTCTTCTCCTCTAGTTGTCGTTTTGTCTTTTCCTCTAGTTGTTGTTTTGTCTTCTCCATCTCTTTATTCTTCTCCTCTAGTTGTTGCTTCGTCTTCTCCATCTCTTTGTTTGTCTCCTCTAGTTGTTGTTTTGTCTTTTCAATCTCTTTATTCCTCTCCTGTAGTTGTTGTTTTGTCTTCTCCATCTCTTTGTTCTTGTCCTGTAGTTGTTGTTTTGTCTTCTCCATCACTTTATTTGTCTCCTCTAGTTGTTTCTTTGTCTCTTCTAGTTGTTGTTTTGTCTTCTCCATCTCATTATTTTTCTCTTCTAGTTGTTGTTTTGTCTTCTCCATCACTTTATTCTTCTCTTCTAGTTGTTGTTTTGTCTTCTCCATCTCATTATTTTTCTCTTCTAGTTGTTGTTTTGTCTTCTCCACCTCAGTGGTCATGTTCTCCAGTTGATTGATTCTCTCCATTAACTCACCCTCAGTTGTCCACCGCCATGGAAGCAAAGCTGGGAAGAAACATGTTGTAATAAGTGTGGTGCTGTATTGACTATTTCATAAGTAGACAAATTATGTTAGAAATACGGTTTACAGTTTATTTCCAGTCACTCTACTGGTTTATATTCTTGCATTTGTGCCACACTCATGTTTCACACAGACGCTCAGAAGTCTCAAAACACACACACACACACACACACACACACACACACATGTTTTCTGACAGAGGCCAAATAAAGAAATGATGCTTTGGCATATGATTATTAAACTAGTTGAATTGAGTTACAAGACTTAGGCTAGATAAAGAAAGTTGGCTTACTGATATGATATTTTAAATTATATACTGGTTTAATTACACTAAATGACAAAAGCTACATAAAAAAATCGGCTTGGCAATATGATTTTCAAACTGGTATAATTAAACTAAATGATGAAGGCTATGTAGGTGTAGAATCCTTTGTCTAGGTACTCATTGCATTCTGTGCCCATCCCCCCAACTCAATTGGTGCCTAAGAACAGGTAGTCCGTGTCTCGGACCCACACTCGCATCAGATGACCATCCCCAATCTAGTTGGTGTCTAACATGACGCATGCGCACTATTTCATTCACGCACATACCATCTCTCACCTGTACGCTTGCGCACAGCCTCCCTCTCACTCCCCCTTTCTCCACTTAGTGCGTAACCGCGCATACCTGCACACACGTAGCCTCCTCTGTATTCCTGAACCGAAGACCCCAACTTCCCAACTCCACTTTTTGCCTTGTTCATTGTTATACTCAATTGATTATGTGATTATACCTGATTAGTATTAGCCACTAATTACTGTTTGTTACTTTTAATAAATTATTTATTTAGACTTAAACAATTGCCTTGCCTGTTATTATTCCAATGTTCCACTGAAAGCCATTTTCCACTTGTGTTATAGACTTTGTGTTATAAACTTTGTAATGATATTGTAGTACGTTAGTATTGTGATACCATACTTAGACTGTAAGTGGTAAAACTTTTATGAGACTGATTTAATTAAACTAATATAACAACCCCGGTTTCACCTACAGCTACATAACTTGAAGTGAAGATTAAATGAATAATGTCTCCTCTCTCCCCAACAGGACCTGCAGACACCCACCCTGTAAGGAGCTGCTGACCAGGAAGAGGTCAGTTCTGGTTTCATAACTCACTGAACACCATTATTCGTACGGAGATAATCTGCATTTAAGCACCTGGCAGTCAACCCTGTATATGTTGTTGGCTGATCTGACTGTGGATTATTGCTCTGTTACCCACAGACTCAACCTGACCCAGTCACCACATAGCAGATCTCTACCTGACCCAGTCACCACATAGCAGATCTCAACCTGACCCAGTCACCACATATCAGATCTCAACCTGACCCAGTCACCACATAGCAGATCTCAACCTGACCCAGTCACCACATATCAGATCTCAACCTGACCCAGTCACCACATATCAGATCTCAACCCAGTCACCACATAGCAGATCTCAACCGTCACCACATAGCAGATCTCAACCTGACCCAGTCACCACATATCAGATCTCAACCTGACCCAGTCACCACATATCAGATCTCAACCCAGTCACCACATATCAGATCTCAACCTGACCCAGTCACCACATAGCAGATCTCAACCTGACCCAGTCACCACATAGCAGATCTCAACCTGACCCAGTCACCACATAACAGATCTCAACCTGACCGAGTCACCACATATCAGATCTCAACCCAGTCACCACATAGCAGATCTCAACCTGACCCAGTCACCACATATCAGATCTCAACCTGACCCAGTCACCACATATCAGATCTCAACCCAGTCACCACATCTGGGTGCCCTAAGCAGAACTGTTTTCTGGTCACTGGGTTGATGTCACTGATGAGACGAACGACTGGGAACTTATGACATTGGTATTTGCTTGTAGGTCTGTGTGTGTGTATGCGTGTGTGTGTATGCGTGTGTGTGTGGGGGGGGGTGTTACTCTGTGTATGTTTGTGTGTGTCAGTCATCCATCCTACACATGAGCCAGTCATCCATCTCACACATTTCCTGCCACATCACTACTAGAATGACAACATGTCCATCAAAACTGACAGCATTTACAATATGTCATCAATCC
>NW_024879732.1:15000-40000 GCF_900700415.2 Clupea harengus | reverse complement strand
CAGAGGGCAGAAGGTGAATAGAGGATTGCCAACCCACATCTGAATAATATGATACTTATCCTAGAATATGCTTCATGTCAATGGAAGATGTCTCATTATATTATATCATACACATGATATTGTCCATAAATCCTCTCTCTGGGAGATTTGGGGTTAAAGTCCCCCCCCCCCACACACACACCTGTACAATGTAACTGCCCCCCACACCTGAACAGTGTAGCTGCCCCCCCCCCCCCCTCACACACACCTATATAGTGTAGCTGCCCCGCCCCCCCCCCCCCCACACACACACACACACACACCTTTACAGTGTAGCTGCCCCCCCACACCTGAACAGTGTAGCTGCCCCCCCCCCCCCACACACACCTATATAGTGTAGCTGCCCCGCCCCCCGCCCCCCCCCCACACACACACACACAAGATAACTGATTAGTAGAGAACTAACTAGAATGCTGTTTCTTTTTACAAAACACACACACACACACACGAACACCTGTACAGTGTAGCTACCCCGCCTCCCCCACATGTACAGTGTAGCTGGAGTGGCCTTATGTTCCTAAAAATAGTTCCTTCTTAAAATATGTGCACTTCAACATAATGTCAGCAGAGGGCAGCTTAGCAGAGTGTAAACGAGGGCTCTGAAGCACTAATGAAGCATCACCCCACACGAGAGGAGTAGAGGAAGAAGAACAATCATTGATGCACTCATCATAAAACGTGAAAACATAGAAAATATTCATCTTTAAAGTCAGGACCCATTTGGTTTGTCACCACCCATATTGTCTTGTTAAAAGAGAAGTTTGTTTTGTTTAGTTGTTTGTTTGTTTACAGAAGTATAAATGAAGTGCTCTGCACACAATCATATGTTTTCTGAGTATGTTTATTGATTTATTTGTGTTTATTTAGACCATTATCTTTGTTAAATAACACATAAATTAGATAAAATATTACAGCACAGAATAATATATACTCAAGGGTCTGGTCCCAAACAAAATACACATATTCTGAATCATTCATTCAGAGTCTGATAAATAAAGATGATAAATTAACGTTTTAATTCCCCGTTAGTGAGTGTACGTGGGCATCCATGGAACTGTAGGGCCATTCTCTTGATGAACAATGCTTTGTGCTGACTGGCCAGGATCTTTATCGCCATGACAGCCGTGTTTCCATGGCGTCCGAGAGAAGGGTTTTAGCCTGCGCTCACTAGCCTGGCACCAGGCCACAGGAGGATGGAGGGGAGTTTCAAAAACATCAGGTCTCAACTGCCTTACAACAACAGCTCTCCCAACCTCTTCAACCTTTCAAGCTGAGAGAGAGATTTCACAGCGCATTAAGAAAAGGAAGCTAGCTCCCAACACCAGTTAGGTTAGCGGAGTTATCATTGTCAGCCGTTCATTCTGACAAGGTTGAGACATTAACAGCAGTTAGTTTAGCGGAGTTATCATTGTCAGCCATTCATTCTGACAAGGTTCAGACATTAACACCAGTTAGGTTAGCGGTGTTATCATTGTCAGCCATTCATTCTGACAAGGTTGTGACTTTAAAATGTCAGCGTTTCTCAGGCCATTGAAAGTTTCTTAATGCACTAGGTCACACATTTACTTTTTTATCTGTCTGCGTGCTATTGATTTGATTAAGAGACTGAACATATTGATTTGTGATTTGATAATGCGCTGTCTTAGAGACTGAACATATTGATTTGTGATTTGATAATGCGCTGTCTAAGAGACTGAACATATTGATTTGTGATTTGATAATGCGCTGTCTAAGAGACTGAACATATTGATTTGTGATTTGATAATGCGCTGTCTAAGAGACTGAACATATTGATTTGTGATTTGATAATGCGCTGTCTTAGAGACTGAACATATTGATTTGTGATTTGATAATGCGCTGTCTAAGAGACTGAACATATTGATTTGCCATTTGATAATGCGCTGTCTTAGAGACTGAACATATTGATTTGTGATTTGATAATATGCTGTCTAAGAGACTGAACATATTGATTTGTGATTTGATAATGTGCTGTCTTAGAGACTGAACATATTGATTTGATAATGCGCTGTCTTAGAGACTGAACATATTGATTCGTGATTTGATAATGCGCTGTCCTAGAGCCTGAACATATTGATTTGTGATGTAATAATGCACTGCCTTAGAGACTGAACATATTGATTTGTGATTTGATAAAGCGCTGTCCTAGAGCCTGAACATATTGATTTGTGATGTAATAATGCGCTGTCTGGTCCCCCTACATGTATGAGGTGATACGAGAACGATACGATAGCTACACGTTACACACATAAACACACACTTTATATAGATACAAATTACACACATACAGACACACTTTCAGGAGGACAGACATTCTCCATTTATGTTCATGTCAACTGAGAGTCAATTTGAAAACAGGATGACAGTCAGCAACAGTGTTAACAGTATGCACACAGAGTTAAACGTTTTTCAATCAAATTGAACAACTATGAAGTTAAAAAGTTACATTTTGTTTTCAGATCTGCCATTGTGGTCAACGATACGACACTGCTCTTGTCTCCTGTAAGGTGTTAAAACAATCAGATCTTCCACAAAATAAGAGGAATGTATTCATTTTTCCATGTGTTTCAACATAAACCTATTCCACAGGCTGTGTTAGATTCCAGTGATATTTCTCATGTCCATATATCTTGTGTATGTCCCTCCACCACTACCAGGCCCGTAGGCCCAAATTCCAGTAAGGTTAGCAGGTTAATCTTAATGGATGCAGGCCATATGCCGATCCACGGGGAGACATCTCCTCTTGTTATGTGTATATGTTGTGCATGATTCCTCCTGGCGCCTGGGTTTTTAGGCTGAAGGACATTGATGGACTGTCATGGTCATGTATGTGTACGTGTGTGTGTTAGAGATTGTTATGCATTTCATTCGGTTTACGTAATGCCACCAGTTAAATTAGCCTGTGCCCGAGGCTCAGGGGATCAGAGCGACTCGCGGAGCAAGGAAGAACATCTCCTGGAAGACGACCCCCGACACGCACCCGCGTGTGCCCGGCGACTCTTAGAACTCTGCTCAACTTAGAATACTTAGGCTCAGAAAAGTACTTAGTGTTATTTCTTGTCTGCTACAATAAATATCTTTGGCTCTGATCCGAACCGCTCCAGCTTCCTTGATTGAGACAACCAACTAGACTAGACTAACCTTTTAGAATTAAGTGTAGCAGCCTAAATATAGAAAAGAATCTTACAGCTGCCAGGCACTCAGACACTGACTAACCTCTTCTGTTCAAAAGCACATTACCCTACATCACAGTTATCTCACAGCTCATAAATAAGGTCATAAATTAGCGCTCTATACAAGCCATAGGTCCACCTCATATTTGTCATCATACAAAATAAAATGAATTAATGATCTAAAACCAGAAATTGTAACACAGGAATGCACTGCTTTTAACAGCTCACTGCTTTTGTGAAGCAGGTTATATTAAGGAACTGGGTTGTTTTATTGTTTGCTGATTTGTGTGAAAAGTAAGAGAAACTTCCTCAATATGGCCAGATGAAATACGCTGACCAGATACAGCACACGTTGACTAGCATGTGTATGGGACATAAGGGGGTTTGTTGTGCTGGACTATATAAAGATACTGGTATTTAGTCAGGCACCTGTTGATGTATGTATGTATGTATGTATGTATATATGTATGTGTGTATGTATGTATGTATATGTATGTGTGTATGTATGTATGTATGTGTGTATGTGTTTGGATGTATTTTATATGTTTGTTTGTGTGTTTGTTTGTGTATGTATTTCATGTTTGTTTGTTTGTGTATGTATTTCATATGTTTTGGTGTTTGTGTGTGTTTGTATTTCATATGTTTGTTTGTTTGTGTGTTTGTTTGTGTATGTATTTCATATGTTTGTTTGTTTGTGTGTTTGTTTGTGTATGGCTCATATGGTCAGGTCGTCTGATCGTGCTCTGCAGCTGCCCCTGCTGAGGCGGCTCAGGCTCCTGGTCTCCTCCGCTCGCTCAGAGTTCTCCAGCTCCTCCTGAGCCCCAGAGGCTTTCCTCACCTCCTTTTGCACCTCCTGCACACCTCCCAGCTCCTCATGCACCTCCTGTACAGCTGTCACCTCCCTCACCTCCTCCATCGCCTCCTTTGGAGACTTCACCTCTCCACACACTACCTCTTCTCCTGGGTCGTCTGCCTCTTTACTAGGTTCCAGGGGTTTCACCTGCTTTGTCAGCTCCACTAAAGGCTTCACCTCCTTTCCTAACTTCCCTGGAGATCCCACCTCCTTTCCTAACTTCCCTGGAGATCCCACCTCCTTTCCTAACTCCGCTGGAGGGTTTGCCTCTAGACACAGCCCCTTAGGCTTCACTTCATCTCTCTCCTGCACCCCCTCTCTCTCCTCCCCTCCCACTGCCTGTGGTATTGAAATCACCTCCTCCTCTTTCACTCCCACCACCTCCTCCTGTGGAGACAACTTCTCCGCTTCCTCTTTCTTAGCAGGAGGAACTACCACCTCCTTGTCTGGTGTGTGGGTCTCATCTTTGATCTTCTCCTCCTCTGCCACCTCCTCCGGTGCACCCTCTGTGGTGGATTCTCCCACCTTGTCCTCAGCAGTAGACAGCTTCTCTTTAACCTCGTCTGCCAACTCCTTAGGGCATTGCTCCTCCTCCTCTACTCCATCTACTCTCTTCTCCTCCCTGGCCTCCTGTCTGTCCTCCTCCTTCTCCTCTTTCAGCTCCTCCTGCAGCTCTTCTTTACTCTCCTCCACCCCACCCTCTGCTTCCTGAGACTCCTCTGTCACCTCCTCATCCTCCTCCTGTTGTGCTGCCGTACTCTCCTCATTCTGTTCCTGTGCCTCCTCCTCTTTCTCCTCAAGATGGGTTTCAGCAATTTTCTCTGCCCTCACTGTGTATTTGTGTAGGATGGCTGACTTTGCGGCAGTGAAATAAAGGCTGTGAGGCAGTGTTTCAAAGATTTAGGATTCATCCAAAAGGTTTTACTCGCCCGTGGCAGAAGGCAAACATCTCAGTATGGAGAAAAACATCAAAAAGGAAAAAAAAACTCCAAACAATAATTTGCAATAACTAAATAACTTCAAAGTAACAGACACTTTCAATAATCAAAAGTAAGCTCCATGTAATTTTCCACTCAACTGTCAGAGGTGTTGGCTGCTGTTCACCTTAGACCCATCTGACTTTCACATGCTTTGCTCTGGCATTTTACTTGCGCAGCCTAAACCATTTTACCTATCCTAAATCAATTATCTTTAAAAATAATACCTATTCTGCCTAACTATCAATAAATACTAGTGCTGTCAGTTTAACGCGTTATTAACGGCGTTAACGCAAACCCATTTTAACGCCGTTAATTTTTTTATCGCGAGATTAACGCGATTTTTTTTTTTTTTAGATAAACATTCTTTTTGGCCACGCAAACTGTGTAGTAGGCGGCTAACGTTACGGTTTGAGTGAATGGTGAGCGCGATACGGCGAAATGGATGATAAAAAGCTTCTGAATGGAAAGTTTACTTTTAAAAGTTGTGCAAAAGAAGCCAGCTTCACTGTGTTCCCAGCAAACTTGAAAAAACGAAAATATTAAGCCATGGTTTAACTGCACTATAGAGTCCTTGTTTACCTGAAATGTGCACTTTAGAATTTTATTTTGTACCACCCTGTTTGGCAATGTTGGTTTTCAATCAAATAAAACATTTGCATAAATCAAGCCAATACACTTTTCCATGTTGATAGGGGCATTAAAATAAAAATAAAATGATGGAAAAAATAAATAAACGAAGGGACATTTAGAATAGATAAAAATTTGCGATTAATCGCGATTCATTTTGAGTTAACTATGACATAAATGCGATTAATCGCGATTAAATATTTTAATCGTTTGACAGCACTAATAAATACATTCACTATAATAATACAGACAGGTTAATACAAATACAATCATGTTACATAATTATTTAGCCCTCTAAATAACTCCCCAGTGATCATATACTACAAACACCCATATCATCCCACCACCAACGTCTTACGTTCCGTGCGCCAACGTTCAAAAGACCCTTCCAACTTTACGTCGGGTCTTCCCTCTGTCCTGATGCAGGACGTCAACGTGCCACCGCACGGTAAGAAGTTCGCCATTGTCTTAGCTATGTAAAATGTTTGCCATGCGATGTATGGATGGCTCTTCCGTGATGGTATGTTATACGTTTGTGTCTTACAGATGCAGTGATTGTGGTGAAATGTAGTTGTCGGGGTTTGTGGGCAAAATAAACATTGTGTTTGTATCTCGCTCTGGCTACTCCATTTGTCCTGTTCAAGTACAATGTTAGCGGTAACGGGCAGCCAAGTTGTCTCCTTGGTGGTGCGGACGCTTCCCTGGTCGGGCGCCTCCAGCGGGCAGCTCAGGAACTCGGCTGCCTCCTCGCGCTCCTTGTGCAGGTGGTGCACAGCGTGGCCCACATAGACCAGCGATGGCGTCAACAACGAAGATGATCTGCAGCACCCACAGGCGGATGTGCGAGATGTTCTCGCAGCCGGGCTGGAGTGCTGCTGGTGTGAATGAGAATATCTACACATCATGAGCTCCTCCTCTCTGCTGCTCCTCAGGGACGCTGCCATGTTTTATAGAACTGCCACTTTAACACTCCAAATCTCCTGAGAAGCTAAGAAAGATGGGCTGAGCATGAGTGAATGTGATCATGGAAGCCTTTTTATAAATTTCAAAACACAAACATCATCAATAACATGTCATTGTTACGCTTTCAGGAGTGAAGGACCCACTAGCAGACAACACAGCTCAAGGTTCAGAGTTAGTTTAAATACAGTTCTCAGGCAACAAACCAAGGGCAAAAGACAGTCTCGTAAATCAACAGGCAGGCAAAAGGTTAAAAATCCAACCGTCAAACAGAGTCCAAGGCAGAGGTATCCAAAACACAGAATCCAAACAGGGTCAGGTCAAAAACCAGGCAAGGGTCAAAATCACAGGCAGACAGACTACAGTGAGACTTACTAATCGCTGGACCAGCCCAAGTAATAAACTGGCACGATCTGGCAGAGACTGCCAGGCTCACCAGGCTTAAATACCCACAAACCAATCACAACAAACAGAAATCAGGTGTGATCACAAAAGGGGCGGGAAATCAAACAAAGACAGGGTGGATTCAGAGACACATGTCATTTCAAAACAAAAACAGAAGGCACATGACACCACCACATGATCAAAACGTAAACAAAAGCACACGTTGCCGGAAAAAACAAGAACTTCAACAGCAGAATAACTAACAGGAATAAGTATAAAACCTGAATGAAAATAAACTTAAATATGCATAAATATTTACATTATATGTACAGTCAGTAGGTAATATGTCAAACAAAACCTTCATCATTTAACCTTCATCTTTCATATACATGGAGAGTTCTAGTGCGAGCAACACTCAGAGAACATGCTTCTGTTCTATGTGAACCTCCTTCTGTTCTCTGTCAGCCTTGTTTCGGTTCTCTGTGAGCGTACTTCTGTTCTATGTGAACGTGCTTCTGTTCTATGTGAACCTCACTCTGTTCTTTGTAAGCCTGGTTCAGTTCTCTGTGAGCGTACTTATGTTCTCTGAGAACGTGCTTCTGTTCTATGTGAACCTCACTCTGTTCTTTGTAAGCCTGGTTCAGTTCTCTGTGAGCGTACTTATGTTCTCTGAGAACGTGCTTCTGTTCTATGTGAACCTCACTCTGTTCTTTGTAAGCCTGGTTCAGTTCTCTGTGAGCGTACTTATGTTCTCTGAGAACGTGCTTCTGTTCTATGTGAACCTCACTCTGTTCTTTGTAAGCCTGGTTCAGTTCTCTGTGAGCGTACTTATGTTCTCTGAGAACGTGCTTCTGTTCTATGTGAACCTCACTCTGTTCTTTGTAAGCCTGGTTCAGTTCTCTGTGAGCGTACTTATGTTCTCTGAGAACGTGCTTCTGTTCTATGTGAACCTCACTCTGTTCTTTGTAAGCCTGGTTCAGTTCTCTGTGAGCGTACTTATGTTCTCTGAGAACGTGCTTCTGTTCTATGTGAACCTCACTCTGTTCTTTGTAAGCCTGGTTCAGTTCTCTGTGAGCGTACTTATGTTCTCTGAGAACGTGCTTCTGTTCTATGTGAACCTCACTCTGTTCTTTGTAAGCCTGGTTCAGTTCTCTGTGAGCGTACTTATGTTCTCTGAGAACGTGCTTCTGTTGAGTCCACTCAATGGTCAAATCAGCTGCCCTGAACTCAGTCAGTACAGGATCGCAGTGACTCAGTCTCTAAACTCTGACCTCAGGTTTGTGTCCACACTTGAGATTACATTATTTGTTGCAATTCCCAACCATTTCCAGTACCTTCACAGTTGAAGGCTTACAGTTCCAGGTCATAACAGGTTTTCAGACAGAACAAACTATTTGTGAAACACCAATTTTAGTCCCATTCTTCCCCAGAAGCCAGTCATGAGAAGTGTAAAAGCCCTGCCTTGTATTTCACAGTAATTGTACCCATTAGATAGTACTGACCACAGATGGTTCACAGACATGAGCCTGACAAAGTCTTCAGGAAACACTGTTTCTTTCCACCGTGGTATCAGTTAACGTACACATTTAACTATTATTAAAAGTGAGGAGATACTCTGCAGATCCACCTGTATATTGACTAAACTATCCTGAGGGGTTTAAGAAGGCGTAGGAGGCCCCTTCTCTTCCCCTTCAGCGCAACCATGCTGATCTTGCTCTCTACTCTCAGTGATCTGTGATCTTTCTCTTCCCCTTCAGCTCTACCATGCAGATCTTGCTCTCTATTCTCAGTGATCTGTGATCTTTTAATGGCTGTGTTTCTGGAAAGGCCATAATGACAAACATCCCTGACACACTACATATTATTATTGATGTAATGCACAAGCCATCCTGATGAGTTTCTACTGATGAAGGCAGGAACTCCTACTATTGCCCTTTGAACTCTGACCCCTACCATCCTCCTCTCCCTCTCCGCTCTCAGTCTCTCCTGCAGCTGTAAAACATCCAACTGCATTCTCTCCATCTGCCTATTCTTCCCCTCCATCTGTCTGTCCTTCTCCACCATTATTCTGTTCTTCTCCTCCATCTCTCTGTTGAACTCTCCCTCCATCTTCTCCTTGGTGATGGTGATGTTTCTCTGCAGTTCAGGCATGATGATCTTCATGAGGTTTCTCTCTGCTTCAGCCCTGGCCTCTCTCTCATAGCTCTCTCTCATCTCCTCCATCTCCTCTCTGTGTCTCTCCTCCATCTCGCTCCTCTCCTTTTCTCTCTTTTCTCTCACTCTGATCAGCTTTCTTTCCATCTCCTCTCTCTGTGTAATCTCTCTCTTTAACTCTCTCTCCATCTCCCTCTTCTTCTCCTCATCCCTCTCTTCTTTCATATTTCTCTCCAGCTCTGTTGTTCTTTCATTCAATATTCTAATTTCTCCTTCATGCTGTTGAATCTCTCCCTCCATCATCTTCAGAGACTCCTGAACATTTTTAGCAAGTTCCTCTCTTCTCTCTCTCTCCTCCCTCAGTTTCCTCTCCTCCACCTCTCGTTCTTTCTGTATTCTTCTCTCTATCACTCTGAGCTGTTTCTCTGCCTCCTGGTAGGTCTCACTGCTGTAGAATCTCTCTCTGTTTCCTGACACCATCTCTTCTATCTTCTCTAGCAGCTGTGTGATCTTAGTGTCGTCAGGCCTGTCCTTAACGTTGAGAAGGTGACACCTGTTCCCACATTTCTCTACCAGCTGCTGGAGCTCCTGGCTCCCTGTCTGGAGCAACTCCTCCACACTCCTCTCTCTCAGCCCCTCAGCATGAGTGAAGAGGATCAGTGTGTGTCCCCAACAGCCCTCCCCAAACATATCCTCCATTTTCTCCAGCATTCTCATCTCCTCTCCTTCAGACGGCTCCACTGGAATCACCAAGAGGAAGGCGTGAGGTCCTGGGGCAGAAAGACTGACACAAAGCCCCACATCCTGTCTTAGGTCCTTCTCAGAGAGTCCACTGCAGAACCAGTCAGGAGTTTCCACCACGGTCACCCGTCTCCCAGCCACCTCCCCCTGTCTGCTCTCACTGTGCTGGGTCTCTGTGGATGTGTGTGTGCTGGCCTGCCTCCCAAACTCCTCTGAGCCCAGGATGGTGTTTCCTGCTGCCCACTTCCCAGCAGTGCTCCCCCCCAGCAGCACCAGCCTCAGCTCAGACACAGCAGGAGACACTGGGGGCGCTGGACCAGGACTCTCTCCTCCCACTGCAACACACACACACACACACACACACACACACACGCACACACACACACACACGCACACACACACACACACACACACACACACACAATCACAGTAAACCATCACACACAGCTCAGTTATAACATAATCACAACAAGCAAACTAAGTCTATCATTTGTTAGTGAGCCAAATATGGACTCTTTCAACCTATGCAGCCAACTGTCTGGTTGTCATGGCTACTACTAACTAATAACTATGCAGCTTCCAGATCTAGTGTTAGCTACAGCTAGATAGGCCGCCATTAATGCTTCATTAAATATTCATTCTTATTAGACATCCATCCAGCATCCAGAAACTGTATCTGTCCAAATGTCCACGGTGGTAGGATCACATTGCTTGAATGCTACACATGAGTTCTCCAACAGCTGTGAGAATGTTACACCCATGACCTGAGCAGAGACACTGATGACTTACTGAATGGAGGGTCATCCTTACTTCTTCTTCTCCTGTGAGGAGGATCTGGATCTGGGAGCCCAACAGAAACAGAAACAGAAACTGGATCAGAAGCCCATTTAACTACAGTGTTAAAGCTATTAGTTTCACATGCTGGACAGCAGGACTGAGTGTATTAGGTTTGCATTTCTCATACTCACCATCTCCAGGACTCTCTCCTCCCACTGCACACACACACACACACACACACACACACACACACACACACACAGAGAAAGAGTTTAGAAATCAGAAGTCTTTGTTACAGATTATCCAGTTATCATAAGCTGTAGAATACTACATCAGGACATCAGGACATTGACAAGCAAAGTGTGAAGATCATTTATTAAATGTGGTAAATGACCGAAGCGACCCCATGTGTTGGGATGTGGGCTAACTGGAGTCGGTGGTGAAGTTGGGAAAAAATGGTGCAGGTGATTATTTTTCTACCAAAACAAACATGATTTATTTTCCCGGGGAAATTAGTCTCCTAGATTGACATGAACCAAGTTAACTCATGCACCCAAAACCATTTACAGTATTTACCCCTTCCACACTCCACACATATTATTGACATACATAAGAAACATAACATCAAACGAGACAACTCCCTCCCCCGTGGGACGTGGAGAAATACTGCGTGTGTGTGTGTGTGTGTGTGTGTGTGTGTTTGCGTGAGTCCAATGTCTCTCTCCCACTCTTGCAGGGCAACATGAGTCAGACTCCATACCTGCAGAGTGTGAATGGATTTCACCTTCTCACAGACCTCACTATGCATAATATTTACAAATGATGAAGACAATGATCTTCTCTATGAGCTTTTATATCCCTTCAAATACAGAGGTGTTTTCAAGTTTTTATTATTAAAATAATAACAAACATGAAGACTTACTGTTAGGATGATCCTGGTCATTACTGTGTCTTCTCCTGACGGGAGGAGGATCTGGATCTAGGAGTCCAACACAAAGAGAAACTGGATCAGAAGCCTATTCAGTTACTGTAGTAGCTACTGAAGTGTTTGACACTGTGAACAGCACTGAGTGAGACAGGATTAATGATACTGGGGAGGCTCTCCTCCTGATGCAACACAACACACACATATAGAGACTGACTCTCCTCCTGATGCAACACAACACAGACAGATAGAGACTGAGATTTAAAGGGAAAACAGGAACTGGAGCTGAGATGTGTGAGTATGTCAGAGTGTTAATACCATGTGCAGAGGCGGCCCTAGCACATTTGGCGCTCTAGGCGAGCTTCACTCCTGGCGAGCTTCACTCCTGGCGCCCCCCCCCCCCCCCCCCCCTCCAAATAAAAAATATTTTTTCCCCCACGAAAACGGAATTGCAACTTTCAAACGCTATTTTGCCCTGTAAGACTGCATTTCTTTCACATAAACACAACAACGATCGCGACGATGAACAAACATTAATTCAAGAACAAATCACTGAGAAAATGTCACGCCTGTGCTGGACTACGCTCCGGCCACGCCCCCTGTTGAACTGTTTATGGACACACACACACACCTCCACGTCATCTTCCCAATCGCCTGCAAATAATGTTTTCTTAGTCTTCTAAAAGTGAATCTAAAATGATATAACAAAAGTATGTATTATCATCATTTGTTAAATGTAGCTATTATGCAGTTATTAAGCATTTTGGTGTATTTGGACAGCCTGACATTTTTTTATTCCAAGATGCATAGCTCTTGATTAGTTGAATCATGTCTAATTAAACTGGCTAGCTCGCTCCACCAAAACTAAAGCTGTCCAAATTTGATCACTCACATTTTTATGACGCAAAATGACGCAAATTGCGGTACAGCTGAACTTGAACTGATGTTTCGACTGAATGGCAATAACGAGGAACGTCACAAGTCCCTGGCTAGCTAGCGTTAGCTAACTAGCAAGATTACATACAATCCATTCGCTAAAGTTGACAATACAACACTTGGATTTTTACCAGTATTCCTCACTTATTGACAAGTTGCCGTGTTTGGCTTCCTTAATGGGTGTGCTATGCAACGAGTAAGATATGTGTAGTGTTGTTGCACTGGCTATTGGCTTTATATGTGCGCCCCTATTTTAATCATGTCTTTTTTGTATAATGTAGAATAAATGGACATATCATTTTTGATATACCCGCCTCTGTAAAATCCTTAAAGAACTATGTGACAGGGAGTAGGACAACTTTCAATGATAAGGTATATCTTTTCTTCTTAACTCCACTAAAGTGGCGCGGGCAATTCACGCGTTCGTGAACGTTTTCTTATCTGGAATTCATTCTAGGCTAGAACAGGATTTAAGGATTTACCTTTCTCCTTGGCACGTTTCTTTTCTTCTTCCTTTCTTTTCTTCCTAAATTGCGCCCCGGATGACTTTTGCCTCTTCATTATTTTGTTCTTCAAAGTTTCTTGAACACACACACTCTAACCAAACGCCTCACTGTGCTAGCATGTTCTGACAACATCAAGGACGTACGTACCCCTTCCGTTTTCGAAAATATTGGTTGGAGATATAGAAGGGGGCGCAAAAAAAACTCTGTCCAGCCAAAAAAAAAACACAATTCTTGTTTTTTTTTTTTTTTGCTGGGCGCAGTTTTTTGCGCCCCCCTCTGAGTGGCGCCCTAGGCGACCGCCTATACCGCCTGTAGGAAAAACCGCCCCTGACCATGTGAGTGAAAGTAGCAGTTCATTTAATGGGTAATTAGTTTAGAAAGAGAATCACTTCAATTGGTCATTTGGGCCTCAACACGGTCTATGTTGCTAAACACTTAGGATACACATCTCTTCTCTCACACTCACCAGTCAGATGTTCTCTTTCTCTCTCCTCCAGCTGTCTGTCTCTCTCCTCCAGCTGTCTGTATCTCTCCTCCTGCTGTCTGTCTCTCTCCTCCAGCTGTCTGTCTGTCTCCTCCAGCTGTCTGTTTCTCTCCTCCAGCTGTCTGTTTCTCTCCTCCAGCTGTCTGTCTCTCTCCTCCTGCTGTCTGTTTCTCTCCTCCAGCAGTCTGTTTCTCTCCTCCAGCTGTCTGTCTCTCTCATCCAGCTGTCTGTTTCTCTCCTCCAGCTGTCTGTCTCTCTCATCCAGCTGTCTGTCTCTCTCCTCCAGCTCCCTGCTTTGTTCTTGTAGTTGGGTTCTCAGGTCCTGTAGTTGGCTGTTCCTGTCCTGCAGTTCCTTTTCCAGTGACTCCAGTTGTCTTTTACTGGTCTCCACCTCACTGGTCATGTTCTCCAGTAGTCCCTCTCTCCCCTTCTCTCGTTTAGTCATGTTCTCTAGCTCTGTCTCTCTCTCCTGGAGGAGTTTATTTCTCTCCTCTAGTTGTTGTTTTGTCTTCTCCATCTCTTTATTATTCTCCTCTAGTTGTTGTTTTGTCTTCTCCATCTCCTTATTCCTCTCCTCTAGTTGTTGTTTTGTCTTCTCCATCACTTCATTCTTCTCCTCTAGTTGTCGTTTTGTCTTCTCCTGTAGTTGTTGTTTTGTCTTGTCTCTCTCCTCCAGCTGTCTGTTTCTCTCCTCCAGCTGTCTGTTTCTCTCCTCCAGCTGTCTATGTCTCTCCTCCAGCTCCCTGCCTTGTTCTTGTAGTTGGGTTCTCAGGTCCTGTAGTTGGCTGTTCCTGTCCTGCAGTTCCTTTTCCAGTGACTCCAGTTGTCTTTTACTGGTCTCCACCTCACTGGTCATGTTCTCCAGTAGTCCCTCTCTCTCCGTATCACGTTTAGTCATGTTCTCTAGATCTGTCTCTCTCTCCTGGAGGAGTTCATTCTTGTCCTCTAGTTGTTGTTCTGTCTTCTCCATCTCTTTATTCCTCTCCTCTAGTTGTTGTTTTGTCTTCTCCATCTCCTTATTCCTCTCCTCTAGTTGTTGTTTTGTCTTCTCCATCTCTTTGTTCTTGTCCTCTAGTTGTTGTTTTGTCTTCTCCATCTCTTTGTTCTTCTCCTCTAGTTGTTGTTTTGTCTTCTCCATCTCCTTGTTCTTGTCCTCTAGTTGTTGTTTTGTCTTCTCCATCTCTTTGTTCTTCTCCTCTAGTTGTTGTTTTGTCTTCTCCATCTCTTTGTTCTTCTCCTCTAGTTGTTGTTTTGTCTTCTCCATTTCTATGTTATTCTCCTGTAGTTGTTGTTTTGTCTTCTCCATCTCTTTGTTCTTGTCTTCTAGTTGTTGTTTTGTCTTCTCTGTCTCTTTATTATTCTCCTCTAGTTGTTGTTTTGTTTTCTCCATCTCTTTATTCTTATCCTCTAGTTGTTGTTTTGTCTTCTCCATCTCTTTATTCTTCTCCTCTAGTTGTTGTTTTGTCTTCTCCATCTCTTTATTCTTCTCCTCTAGTTGTTGTTTTGTTTTCTCCATCTCTTTATTCTTATCCTCTAGTTGTTGTTTTGTCTTCTCCATCTCTTTATTCCTCTCCTCTAGTTGTTGTTTTGTTTTCTCCATCTCTTTATTCTTATCCTCTAGTTGTTGTTTTGTCTTCTCCATCTCTTTATTCTTCTCCTCTAGTTGTTGTTTTGTCTTCTCCATCTCTTTATTCTTCTCCTCTAGTTGTTGTTTTGTTTTCTCCATCTCTTTATTCTCATCCTCTAGTTGTTGTTTTGTCTTCTCCATCTCTTTATTCTTATCCTCTAGTTGTTGTTTTGTCTTCTCCATCTCTTTATTCTTCTCCTCTAGTTGTTGTTTTGTCTTCTCCATCACTTTATTCTTCTCTTGTAGTTGTTGTTTTGTCTTCTCCATCTCTTTATTCTTGTCTTTTAGTTGTTGTTTTGTCTTTTCCATCTCTTTGTTTGTCTCCTCTAGTTGTTGCTTTGTCTTCTCCATCTCTATGTTCTTCTCCTCTAGTTGTCGTTTTGTCTTTTCCTCTAGTTGTTGTTTTGTCTTCTCCATCTCTTTATTCTTCTCCACTAGTTGTTGCTTTGTCTTCTCCATCACTTTGTTCTTCTCCTCTAGTTGTTGTTTTGTCTTCTCCATCTCTTTGTTCTTGTCCTCTAGTTGTTGTGTTGTCTTCTCCATCACTTTATTTGTCTCCTCTAGTTGTTTCTTTGTCTCTTCTAGTTGTTGTTTTGTCTTCTCCACCTCAGTGGTCATGTTCTCCAGTTGATTGATTCTCTCCATTAACTCACCCTCAGTTGTCCACCGCCATGGAAGCAAAGCTGGGAAGAAACATGTTGTAATAAGTGTGGTGCTGTATTGACTATTTCATAAGTAGACAAATTATGTTAGAAATACGGTTTACAGTTTATTTCCAGTCACTCTACTGGTTTATATTCTTGCATTTGTGCCACACTCATGTTTCACACAGACGCTCAGAAGTCTCAAAACACACACACACACACACACACACACACACACACACACACACACACACACACACACATGTTTTCTGACAGAGGCCAAATAAAGAAATTATGCTTTGGCATATGATTATTAAACTAGTTGAATTGAGTTACAAGACTTAGGCTAGATAAAGAAAGTTGGCTTACTGATATGATATTTTAAATTATATACTGGTTTAATTACACTAAATGACAAAAGCTACATAAAAAAATCGGCTTGGCAATATGATTTTCAAACTGGTATAATTAAACTAAATGATGAAGGCTATGTAGGTGTAGAATCCTTTGTCTAGGTACTCATTGCATTCTGTGCCCATCCCCCAACTCAATTGGTGCCTAAGAACAGGTAGTCCGTGTCTCGGACCCACACTCGCATCAGATGACCATCCCCAATCTAGTTGGTGTCTAACATGACGCATGCGCACTATTTCATTCACGCACATACCATCTTTCGCCTGTACGCTTGCGCACAGCCTCCCTCTCACTCCCCCTTTCTCCACTTATACCTGCACACACGTAGCCTCCTCTGTATTCCTGAACCGAAGACCCCAACTTCCCAACTCCACTTTGTGCCTTTTTCATTGTTATACTCAATTGATTATGTGATTATACCTGATTAGTATTAGCCACTAATTACTGTTTGTTACTTTTAATAAATTATTTATTTAGACTTAAACAATTGCCTTGCCTGTTATTATTCCAATGTTCCACTGAAAGCCATTTTCCACTTGTGTTATAGACTTTGTGTTATAAACTTTGTAATGATATTTTAGTACGTTAGTATTGTGATACCATACTTAGACTGTAAAACTTGTGGTAAAACTTTTATGAGACTGATTTAATTAAACTAATATAACAACCCCGGTTTCACCTACAGCTACATAACTTGAAGTGAAGATTAAATGAATAATGTCTCCTCTCTCCCCAACAGGACCTGCAGACACCCACCCTGTAAGGAGCTGCTGACCAGGAAGAGGTCAGTTCTGGTTTCATAACTCACTGAACACCATTATTCGTACGGAGATAATCTGCATTTAAGCACCTGGCAGTCAACCCTGTATATGTTGTTGGCTGATCTGACTGTGGATTATTGCTCTGTTACCCACAGACTCAACCTGACCCAGTCACCACATAGCAGATCTCAACCTGACCCAGTCACCACATAGCAGATCTCAACCTGACCCAATCACCACATAGCAGATCTCAACCTGACCCAGTCACCACATAGCAGATCTCAACCTGACCCAGTCACCACATAGCAGATCTCAACCTGACCCAGTCACCACATAGCAGATCTCAACCTGACCCATTCACCACATAGCAGATCTCAACCTGACCCAGTCACCACACAGCAGATCTCAACCTGACCCAGTCACCACATAGCAGATCTCAACCCAGTCACCACATAGCAGATCTCAACCTGACCCAGTCACCACATAGCAGATCTCAACCCAGTCACCACATAGCAGATCTCAACCTGACCCAGCAGGGGCGGACTGGCCATCGGGGATACCGGAGGAATTTTATACTCCTCCTCGCGATCTGTATTCACACTCATGGTGCCTATTTTTCGAAAAAATTCTGAAGTGTCTTCTGAAATGTGTTCTTACGGACTTCGGAAGTTTAACGTAAGAAAAGATCTCCACCGTATTAATGAACGCCTGAAAATGGGTTCTTACACAGCCAAAGTGTTCTCAGCTGTGCGGATTGAGGATGAGGATTCTTAAATTTGGATTTGCATACATACACGCCCCGCCAGGGCACGCAACCGTAGTGAAGTGTGCAGTCAGCCCTAGCCTGATTGAAAACACGTAGCTGGAGATTGAATGTCTGAAGGGGTACGGGACTGTAAAAAGTTTGGGAACCACTGACCTAAACGATCATTAGTGGAGTTCAAAAGAAAGCTTTACTCATCTAATCTCTTCCGCCAGTCTAACTTTGTTTTGTGTTATTAAATGTCAATCACTCTAGCCTACATTTTATTTAATTTATTTTAATTATTTGTGGCCTTTCCTGTTATTGTATATGTTGTCGCTACACAATGGTAGTCCTTTGGGGGATCGTAGTCCCTCACATTGCGCATGCTCAGACACAAACGGTTTACGGCATAAGGCTCAACATCAACATCAACATATCTGGCTTGTCTTAACGCATAATGTAGGTTTATTTAACGTAATATTTAATAATGTTGTAAACGGTTTAAACGTCAACATATGGGGCTTGTCTTAACGCATAATGTGGGTATATTTAATGTTATATTTAATTATGTTGTAAACGGCTAACAGCATAAGGCTCTACGTCAACATATGAAACGAAACTGGGGAGAGACTTTTTGATCCTCCACCTCATCTGTTTTGTCCACTGTGACATCTTCTTTGTTTTTAAATAAATGGTCATGTTTTCAAAAAACTGGCTTTCATCGCTTTTCTCCATGATTGAAAACGGATCTGTCGTTGTGACGCATGCGCACGCGGCTTCGCTGTCGACTGCGCAATGTGAGGGACTACGATCCCCCAAAGGACTACCATTGTGTAGCGACATATGTAAAGCACATTGACTTCCATAAATAAATACATTTAAAAAATGTGCCTTGCCTTGCCTACTCAACACTTGCGTCACTCGCTAGCAGACAAAGTTGTTTTTGAGAGTGAGAGCATGTCATCGGCACCAAAACGCAAAGGTGGCAGGGAGAAAAAAAAAAGATGTCTGGAGGAAGGTGCATCAAAATATGCAAAAATCTCTGATTTATTTGGGAAACCACCGACTGTTGACAGTGATAAGAAGGTAAGTTGTTGACTTGGTCAATGTTAGCTTGCTTTTCACAGATGAGGTAACGTTCCCTACAAGCTAGCCTAGCTAACGATAGGTAGATACATGTCCAAAATTGAGACCGTTATGATCTGGTAAAATAAGCAAGCTGGCGCTGTTGTCATCATCGAGATTATCTATTTAACATGTTAGCCGTAGTTACTTGCTTACAATCGATGAGCAAGCTATCCATGGTGGTAGTTGTAAAGAGAGAAATCTTATCATTTTCAAATAACTTAAGTTAACCAGCTAGCTTGTTATGCTAAAATCACCGTGTTACACACAACACTTACATTATAAACAATGTTAATATGTTATCTAGATTGATGATTCTGCTGCTAGAAGCAGCAGCCAGGGGCCCCAGAGCCAAGATAAGACCCAGGGTACAATGTACACCTAAGTTACACTTTAATATACAAAAATAGTGTATTTCAATTCAGTACATGTATTTAAAGTATATTTATCAAATACACTTTGAGTGTACTAACCAATAGTGGAAAGTTAAGTACAAAAAAGTATACTTAGTACACTTAAATGTAATGTACTTAAGTGTAGTTTTTTTCACCTGGGGCACTAATACTAAATACTACCATAGTTTGCTGATAGTGTTGTGTCAATAGTTTAACATACTTACATAATAATCCCTATTTACCACTTATGTAGGCTGAAGATGACAGTGACTTTGACAGATTCCTTAAGGCTTTGTAGTTATACCGTACGTACAGTATAACCATCTGATACTAGCCCAGAGTTAAGCATATTCATCTAGCAAACTATACCTACCTTGGAGTGTTACAATAGCCAGTATCATTTTATTCCATGTGTCCATCCAGGCAAATTGGTGGATCCAAATGTTATTAAAAAACAAACATATATGATGTAATTGCTTTGTAATCATCCAAAATAATGTTAAGTGTATGAGTATTTTTCCAAGTAGGCCACTGACTGGTCGATACGTGCGATGCATTGAGTGGGCGCTGTGTACTGACTGGGCAACGCGCCGTGTACTGACTGGGCCGCGCGCCGTGTATTGAGTGGGCCGGTCTGACAGTAACTCCCGGGCCACTTTTTTCCCCCAGTCCGCCCCTGTGACCCAGTCACCACATAGCAGATCTCAACCTGACCCAGTCACCACATAGCAGATCTCAACCTGACCCAGTCACCACATAGCAGATCTCTGTAACTCTGTGTATGTGTGTGTGTGTGTGTCAGTCATCCATCCTACACATGAGCCACAATCATCCATCTCACACATCAGACATTTCCTGCCACATCACTACTAGAATGACAACATCTCCATCAAAACTGACAGCATTTACAATATGTCATCAATCCTATTAGTGTTATCAGTATGTCATCAATCCTATTAGTGTTATCAGTATATCATCAATCCTTTTAGTGTTATCAGTATGTCATCAATCTTATTAGTGTCATCAATATATCATCAATTCTATTAGTGTTATCAATATGTCATCAATCCTATTCGTGTTATCAATATATCATCAATCCTAATAGTGTTATCAATATGTCATCAATCCTATTAGTGTTATCAATATATCATCAATCCTAATAGTGTTATCAATATGTCATCAATCCTATTGTTATCAATATGTAATCAATCCTATTATTGTTATCAATATGTCATCAATTGATTTCCTGTTTGCTAGAATTGCTGCAACCTGCTGATAACTCTATTACTCTTCTCTACTCTAAATTCTCTAAAAACCTCTGAGGCCATTTTCAAAATCTTCTAGAGGATTAAAACACTGACTCTAGTTCAATGCATTCATCATCAGGATTCTAAATCATCATCATCATCAGGATTCTAAAAAGAAAAAAACTCTGCTGGATACAATTTCTGAATCTCGTTCTTGATCGACGCATTCATTATCGTTATTTGAGAATCTCTACTCTGCTGGATTATCATCTAAACCTCCAGGTAACCCTAAGGAAAAAACATACTTGTCAACTTTTTGCGGTGACAAACAACCTACAATAACTACAACTGCCAACTCACAGGTTAGCGGAAGGCGCTGTCGTTCTTTTAAACATTTTACGTTTAAGCCATCGCTACATTAATACAACCTGTCCTAATTCTGACTCTGAGCAGCTAGCATTTCAGCGAGCCTACGGAAGCCTAGCAAGCAAACACCAGTTAAAGCATTAAAGTTTGACTACTTCACCGCGAGTCACCACGACATCGTAGCTAACAGAAATACATAAATACATAAACTCAAGTTTTTGACTCCCATCTGACACCACCACGATGCCCGCCCTCAGTGGTGCACCTGGATGCGACTCTTGACTCCTGCCTCCTTCCTCCTGCTCAGACAGAAGGTTGTGGAACTTCTACCAGATCAAGCTCCATGACTCCATTGTCTCTGTGGATCCTCTTCGCTCATACATACACACTGGACATCTCGATTCCACTCTGCCCTGCATGGATCATAACCCAGTCCACACCACCGCTCCCTGGCCACTGCTGGGGACCAAGCCCACCCTGCCGGTGAACTCCACTCCTCACCAGCCTGATCCATGGCGAACAGCTGGCAGAAGCAAGCGTGGCGGAAGGCGGTCGGGACGACACACTGAGCCAGGCCAGCCCTTGCAACTGGGAAACCGCTACACCACACTGATGGAAGAAGAGGAGCCCCCTCCACTGACGACACCCCTCCTCAGCCCCCCCTCGATGACATCCCCTCATCCCTGCGACCCCCCCGTGGACCGGCTCCAACACAACACAAGCATCGTACCGATATCCAGCATCACCCACGCCGCCCTGCTTCCCATCCCGGGCCCTCAACACAGTCGGCATCCCCTCGACGACTTCTCCCGCTTGACACGACAACCTCCACCCTGGTCATTGGCAGCTCCATGGACAGAGATTTCTACATCCCCCCCTTCACCTAGCGGTCCCTGCAAGGTTCACTGCTTCCCTGGAGCCAGGGTCCGTGACATTCACCGTAGACTCCCAAGCATCCTCGCCGGCTACACCAAAATCAGCACCATAATTGTACATGTGGGCACCAACGACATCAGAGCGAGACAGTCAGAAGTCCTGAAGGCAGACTTCACAGCTCTCCTCACTACCCTCTTGGAAACAGGAAGACGGATCATCATCTGAGGGCCTCTCCCTACCTACCGGAGAGGTGCTGAGAGATGGTCCAGACTATTCAACCTCCACACCTGGCTGCGAGCGACCTGCGCCTCATTAGACATTAACTGTGTTAACAACTTTGACCTGTTCTGGGAGAGGCCCGGCCTGCTGAAGCATGATGGCCTCCACCCGAACCGGAGCGGAGCCAGTCTGCTCTCGGACAACATAAGGACCACCCTAAGGCATTGACATCCTGTAGAAAACATCACAGACTCATGCCCCCAGGCATTAACTCTAATAACACTGTTTATGTAAATTAATCTGAATCTGGCAATGTTTTCTACAGAGCAATATATGACACTACTACCTCAGAACAGACTGCTTCATATAAAATTATGGCATGCGCCTATAATCCTATTCCAATTTTAATCTCTACCCAACGCATAGTTAAAAGCAAAGGCCATAGATATAATAGTAATGATAGAAGCCCAGTGAATATTTAATCTTTACCTCAGCTAAACATAATTGGGTCTGCACCTCTTATTGAAGCGTCCCCTCCCAATAATAGCTCTTTTCAGTCCATTAGAACTGGCAAAAAAGGGGGCGGGACAGCCACCATAACCACAGATGGCCTGTGCTGCAGGAGCATCTCCTTTGATGATTTTGCCTCGTTTGAATATCATGCCATAGTTCTAAAGTGCCAGCCTCCTGTTCTGACAGTAACTGTGTATAGGCCACCCAAACAATGTCCCACTTTTCTAACAGACTTTTCAGAACTACTCTCCATTATCCACACAAACTACGATAAGATTATTATCAATGGTGATTTTAACATACATGTTGATAATGGGAACGACTCAAAGGCTAGGGATTTTATGAATCTCTTGAATTCCATGGACTTTACACATCATATTACTGAACCAACTCACAAGCGTCGCCACACCCTTGATCTAGTTATTACAAAGGGTCTTACAACTGTTATATCGTCTGTCTGTGACCTTGCTCTTTCTGACCACTTTTGTATTTTCTTTGAAGCACTGGTACCTAAAATAGTGATGAATGTTTTATTAAGAAACACTATCTTAACTCTGCAGCAGCTGAGAATTTCAAAGTTATGATGAACATAACTTGTACAAAAACCCCAGATGCGGGGCCATCATGTGTTAATGATTAAGTAACTACTCTCAATACAAAATTAAGGACAGTACTTGACTCTTTAGCACCATTGAAACAAAAACAGGTTTTAGCCAAACAAAAAGCTCCATGGAGAAATGAGGAAATGATTCATCTTAAGAGATCCTGCAGAAGGTCTGAGCGTACATGGAGAAAGACCAAGCTACAGGTCCATCTTGATATTTTTTATGGATTATCTTTCAGTCTTTAATAAAGCAATAAGAAATGCTAGGAAGGATAATTTCTCTTATTTGATATCTTTAAATTCTAACAATTCTAGGCTGCTCTTTTCAACAATCGACAGCCTTATAAATCCTGCACCCAAAGTAGATGATAGTCTCTTTTCCACCTCCAAATGTGAGGGATTTGCGGCATGCTTCAGAGATAAGATGCTTCAGAGATTTGGATGAATATTGCCTAGGAAATTCCAAATGTCTTGTTTTTTGATCCCCTTCCGCCATGCTGTAACAGTATGAGCTTTTTAACACTGGCTGATATAGAAATGATGAGCAAAGTAGTGTCACAACTGAAGCCGTCCACATGTCCTCTTGTTCCAATTCCCACCACATTTTTAAGACGATCTTTAACTCTGTGTCTAAGGACATTCTAGCCATTGTAAACTATTCCCTGCTTACAGGTATTTTCCCATCAGAACTTAAAATTGCCCAGATGAGACCCCTCCTGAAGAAAATTTAGACTATTCAGTTCTAAACTATTTTAGACCCATCTCCAACCTTTCCTTTCTACACAAAATCCTGGAAATGTTTTCTTTAAACAGTTAAATTATTTCCTAGATGCTAACTGTGCCTTTGACACTTTCCAAACTGGTTTTCGTTCCAATCATAGCACAGAAACGGCATTAGTCAAGGTTGTAAATAACCGCAGGACTAATGCTGACTCCAAAAAACTATCTGTCCTGGCCCTTCTGGATCTGAGCGCAGCCTTTGACACTGTCGTTCATGATATCCTATTGATGATATCCTATTGATAGATTTGAAAATTGGGTTGGCCTCGCTGGTCCAGTTCTAAACTGGTTTAGGACCTATCTAACTGGCCGGGAATACGTTGTCGCCCTCGGAGACCACAGCTCAAAACTCGTTTTTGTCTGGTCTACCAAAAAAAGCCATTAGTCAACTACAAACAATACAGAATGCAGCAGCGCGAGTCCTCACTAAAACAAGACGGAGAGCGCACATCACACCAGTATTAAAATCACTGCACTGGTTACCTGTTAGTTTCAGAATAGTGGCAATATCCTTAGTGACACTATTCCTAGAAGAAACCAGTTATTAAAGTAAGGGAGGAATTAATACTACAGACCATAGGTGTTCAAATAAATGAGTTGGAGATCAGCCTACAAAACCGGTAGGAATCTACATTAAAAGCTAGGAGCTAAGGCTGGGCTCCTAATTGAGTCAGAGAATGATAATGGCGTTAGATTAATATGGTCGTACCAAGAAAGGTGTTTTAATAAATGTTACGTTTTCAGCAAAGCGAAGAGAGAGACGCATCCACCCAAACTTTCTAGACGCCTCATTGGTCTAGGAAAGTTCCGTCTTACATCATCAATCCTATTAGTGTTATCAATATGTCATCAATTCTATTTTTGTTATCAATACATCATCAATCCTATTCGTGTTATCAATATGTCATCAATCCTATTATTGTTATCAATATGTCATCAATCCTATTATTGTAATCCATTAAAGTTTTTTTTTGGTGCACTTGGTGCCTTTGCAGTAGATTGTTGTTATCCATTGCTTCATGTTATTGTTTTCATGAAATATAGTGTATAACCTATATTGGTTTAATGGTGTAGTAGTCTGAAAAGTAGATAGTAGAGTTGTTGTTATCCATTGAAAATATCTTATA
>NW_024879732.1:0-2500 GCF_900700415.2 Clupea harengus | reverse complement strand
CCCAGCATTCTTCCTTGGTTGGAGTAAGCTTACGCCAAGATTGAACTCCTATGGCCCTGTTCAAGTCAACTAGGCTTAACCTCAACCCTTCTTCTCTTCCTCTCTAGAAACACTACAGAGAGTGTTGCAGCTGTTCTACGGGGCAGGTCCATGGATCGTGGGTCCTCTTCTTCGTGCACTGCATGCAGTATTTAGAGTGGGTAACGTGCACACTCACCATTTGCAGTGATTCCTTTTGCAGTGCCTGTGCCTAGGTGTGTCGTGTGTTTGTGTGTGTGTGTGGACGTGTGAGTAGGCACCAGGATCCAGAACACGGTGGCATGGCGGTCTCACTCCCTTTTTCAGGAACAGGTAACCCCTGCAACCGCTGCTCTCCATAGACCCCTTCAGTGCCCCTTACCATTTCTGGTGGCAGCCAATTACCACTCTTCTTGCCGGTATTTGATCATTCAGCCTTATATTAATAAATACTGTTATTTTATACTGAATACCTCGTCTCTGGTCGTCACTTGGAGCGTTCCTGTGTGACAGCCCGCTTGTCTTTTTCAAAAGGTACAAATTACACATAACAATATATCTTGGTGTGAAAGGCACCAGGTGGCGTAGTCGCATTTCAGAGCCAAGACCTAACTACCAGTAGGTTACAAATTGTCTTGAGTTCATGTCTGTGTGTGTGTGTGTGTGTGTGTGTGTGTTGTTGTGTTTGTGTGTTTTCTGTGTGTGTGTGTCTGTATTGGTTTGTAAATGTGTGTTTGAGTGTTTTAAGGGAAACTGCTTTCAAATCAGCCCTGAGTGTGTCCTCTTAGTAGAAAACTAAACTTCCTCAACACTGATGGTGTTAAACACTACAGAGCTGATCTTCATGCTACTAGCTCAGTCTACTTATCTAACAGTATTACTGAAGGCAGCAGCAAAACCAATACTCTCTTCTCAACTATCAGTCATTATAACACTTTTGATCACATTAAGAATATAGCTCTTGTTACGTTATGCTACACCATTAACCAGACTGTTTAGTCCAGTGTAACACATGACTTACCAGTGTGTAACAGCACTTAGATACTCTGTGCTTCCATGACCCTGAACTAGTTGTATGTGTTGTGTATTTATACACACATCCCATAACTAAGTCAGCATTCCTCCCCCTACACTGCATTGCTCATCTCCACTCCTCACTAACGTCCCTTGATGCTGAAACCCTTATTCATGCTTTCATCACCAACATCATCTCCAACTCTCTAGTCTCTGGTGTCCCTACCTAATCACTCCAGAAACTTCTACACTTCCAAACCTCAGCAGCCTGACTACTCACACACACTGGAAACTGTTCATCTGCCATGTTAGCTCCACCATTACTGAATCTGTTTCATGAACACCAACAGACCTCTGACACACTCCTGAGGGCACATACAGCCCAGTTTGGGAACCACTAACATATAAAAACACCAGAATGATAGTTCAGTCAGACATTTTATAGAATGCACAAACAAACACAAACACACTCACACACACAAAAGATGCTAAATTGGATTATGGTATGTGTGTGAGAGAGAGAGTGTGTGTGTGAGAGAGAAAGGGGTAGGGTGTGAAGGTTTGAAAGTGTAATCCGGTTGGAGAGTGTAAGTGTGAGCAGGTTTAGTTTGTGACGTGAATGACAGCACTGAGCTCTTTACAGCAGAGGAACAGGAGACTTACGTGATATTATTGTGTGTGTGAGATAGAGTGTGTTTGATAGAGAGAGAAAGGGGTAGGGTGTGAAGGTTTGCAGTATGAAAGTGTAATCAGGTTAGAGAGTGTAAGTGTAAGCAGGTTTAGTTTGTGACATGAATGACAGCACTGAGCTTTTTACAGCAGAGGAACAGGAGACTTACTCAGCCCGACTCTTCCCTCCTCCTTGTGTTCTCCACTGATGACCTGGCATGTGTACACTCCTCTATCTCCGTTTCTTCTCTCTCTCAGTCTCAGAGACACGTCTCCTCTCTGCAGCTCCTGGGTGTTCACACTCACTATGCCCTCATAGCCCCTCCCCTCTGTCACATGACCATTCTGATACAGGTAGATACAGTCTGTCCCCTTAAACCACCTGATCTCCATGGCAACAGCACTGGTTTCAGGAGAGAGATGACAGGGCAGAGTGATATCATCACCAGCAGAAGCCTTCACAACATGATCAGGGGTGACCAGTTTAAAATCTGTAGGGGAACAGGGAGTTGTGTTAATGACACATATACACACTATCTCTCTCACACACACACTTAAATTACACCTACATAGTTACTCTCTCTGTATCACACACACACATACACTCTCTCTCACACACACACACTTAAATTACACCTACTTACTCATTATCTCTTTCTCACACACACACTTAAATTTCACCTACATAGTTACTCTCTCTGTATCACACACACACACACACACACACGCGCACTGGCACACGCACACACATACACTCACACACACACAAACACGCACATACACACACACAGACACACAC
>NW_024879731.1:65000-82859 GCF_900700415.2 Clupea harengus | reverse complement strand
TCGAAGGTCGTTGACCTTTTTTTTACTGCCTGGCTTTCCTGACAGAGCTTGTGTCAACCAACCTCAGTGTGTCCTATTTAGAATCCATATCGCCATAGAAACATTTCAACTCGTCCTATGAGAACAGGCCAGGACTTCTGAGAGCAACGTTTCCAGCGACTGTTAAGGCCGAAATATGCTTCTACGACTCCGTTACTGCATGGTCACGCAGTTGCTTTGCCGAACTCGTGAACATAAAAAAAAAGACGGCTGACCAAACTCGGTAGATGGTCGTATTTGTACATAAAAGTTGTTTGTTTGACTTTTTTTTGCTTAGATTTTTAATTAAGGTTACCAAGAAATAGACACTGCAATGTAAAAACCCTGTTATTGTAACTGAAAAATACGTCTGAGGAGATTTGCAAGGTGTCTGAGCCAGCTATCTAATGTTAGCATGCTACTACCAACAAGGTAAACAGCCCTGGGGTCTCCGGGCTCTCTGTCATTTCGACGGATAGTAACAACATTTGGGAGGTGCACGTGAGGCCACGGAGAGGTGCTCGGAGAGGGTTTGCAACGTCGGAGAGGCTCTGCGTGTCTCCGTAAAAGGACGACCATAAATTGGGCTTTATTCCCTCTCAGGGCAGCCCGTATCATGATTATCATACCCCTGGTTAGGGCTGATATGAAATGTTGGTCGTCATATCATCCTAGCTAATGGCTAATATGACATGTGAGTTGTCCTACCATCCTAGCTAATGGCGAATATGAAATGTGAGTTGTCCTACCCCTAGGTAATGGCTATTGCTAATATGAAATGTGAGTTGTCCTACCCCTAGCTAATAGCTAATATGACATGTGAGTTGTCCTACCATCCTAGCTAATGGCTAATATGAAATGTGAGTTGTCCTACCCCCTAGCTAATAGCTAATATGAAATGTGAGTTGTCCTACCATCCTAGCTAATGGCTAATATGAAAATGTGAGTTGTCCTACATCCTAGCTAATGGCTAATATGAAATGTGAGTTGTCCCTACCTCCTAGCTATGGCTTAATATGAAATTGTGAGTGGTCCTACCTCTTAGCAAATGGCTAATATGACATGTGAGTGGTCCTACCCTCTTAGGCTTGGGGAAGAAGGGGAGCCACTTCTCCTTCTCGGAGTGAACCGGGGAAGACCCGCGAGTCCCGCAGCTTAATGCCCGAATGCCTCAGATAGAGCAACACAGCAGACGCCAAGAGGGGAAACTACCGGAGAGAGAGAGAGAGATGAGAGAGAGAGAGAGAGAGAGGGAGAGAGAGGAGAGGAGTAAGAGAGAGAAGAGAGAAGAGAGGAGAGAGGGAGAGAGAGGAAGATAGAGAGAGAGAGAAAGAGAGAGAGAGAGAGAGGGAGAGATAGAGAGAGAGAGAGGGAGAAAGAGAGGGAGCGAGAGAGAGAAAGAGATAGAGAGAGTGAGAGAGAGAGGGAGGGGGAGAGAGGGAGAGAGGGAGAGAGAGGTATAGAGAGAGAGAGAGGGAGAGAGAGAGAGGAAGAGAGAGAGAGAGGGAGAGAGAGGGAGAGAGAGGGAGAGAGAGAGAGAGAGAGAGGGAGGGAGAGAGAGAGAGTTTAGCATAAATAATAGGATGACTCAAAGATATAGGAGGGTAAAAACCATGGATTGTTTGATGATTGAGAAGGTGAGAATGTGAAACATGTAAGGCAGTAATAACATAATCAATCAAGAGCGTTAAAATGTCAGAGTTGCATGTGAAATCTCCTGATGTTGGAACAGGCACATCAGCGCTCTTACCTTCGGTCTTCCTCGTGCTTTGAGCTGAAATAAAACACAGAAGCGTGTGTAAATATTAACTCTTTGACTGCCAACACAACCCCCTCACACACACATAAAACCCTTTAGCACATAAAGTGTCTGTTCATCTGAAAGAAAAAGCCTTCAATGTATATTCTGCATGTCATTTGCCCCAACAATCATCCCTAAAAAGAAACTACTGTCGCCACGCAGATCATGTGATATCTTGATACACGTGTGATTTGTGTGTGTGTCTGGTGTGTCTGGTTGACTGGTTGGTCTCTCTCTCCCTCTCTCTCCCTCCCTCTCTCTCCCCCCCCCCCGTCATATGACTGAAGTTAAGAGGTGTGATTGCTGTGGTGGTGACCTTTGGAACTCCCCCCCGAGTCAAGTTTAATTATGTGCCATCTGATTGGACACAGCGGCCATCACTCACAGTGTATGTGTCTCTGTAATTACTGTTGACAGCGGGGGCAATCTCATAAGGAACCGCTCAAAACACTGTAGCGTAGCCGTTTCAATGTCCTAAGCACCTCGTCATTTCCCCCACAGTTCTTATCCACGATGCGGTCGTGCACTTTAAGCCAATCTGACCTGAGACCTGTGTATCACAGAGCGCTGTGGTGTGTAGTGGTGTGTGTTGGAGTGCTGTGGTGTGTGTTGGAGCGCTGTGGTGTGTAGTGGTGTGTGTTGGAGCGCTGTGGTGTGTAGTGGTGTGTGGTGGTGTGTAGTGGTGTGTGTTGGAGTGCTGTGGTGTGTAGTGGTGTGTGTAGTGGTGTGTGTTGGAATGCTGTGGTGTGTGTTGGAGTGCTGTGGTGTGTGTTGGAGTGCTGTGGTGTGTGTTGGTGTGTGTTGGAGCGCTGTGGTGTGTAGTGGTGTGTGGTGGTGTGTGTTGGAGTGCTGTGGTGTGTAGTAGTGTGTGTTGGAGTGCTGTGGTGTGTAGTGGTGTGTGTTGGAATGCTGTGGTGTGTGTTGGAGGGCTGTGGTGTGTAGTGGTGTGTGTTGGAGTGTGTTGGAGTGTGTTGGAGTGCTGTGGTGTGTAGTGGTGTGTAGTGGTGTGTAGTGGTGTGTGTTGGAGTGTGTTGGAGTGTGTTGGAGTGTGTTGGAGTGCTGTGGTGTGTAGTGGTGTGTAGTGGTGTGTGTTGGAGCACTGTGGTGTGTAGTGGTGTGTGTTGGAGTGCTGTGGTGTGTAGTGGTGTGTAGTGGTGTGTAGTGGTGTGTGTTGGAGTGCTGTGGAGTGCTGTGGTGTGTAGTGGTGTGTAGTGGTGTGTAGTGGTGTATGGTGGTGTGTGTTGGAGTGCTGTGGTGTGTAGTGGTGTGTGTTGGAGCGCTGTGGTGTGTAGTGGTGTGTGTGTGTGTAGTGGTGTGTGTGTTGGAGTGCTGTGGTGTGTAGTGGTGTGTGTTGGTGTGTGTTGGTGTGTAGTGGTGTGTGTTGGAGCGCTGTGGTGTGTGTTGGAGCGCTGTGGTGTATGGTGGTGTATGGTGGTGTATGGTGGTGTGTGTTGGAGCGCTGTGGTGTATGGTGGTGTGTGGTGTGTGTGTGTGTGACTCACAGGATCTCCCAGAGGGCAGTGACCTGCCTCTCCACCACCTGCCTCTCCTTGGCCGGGTCTCCATCCAGCTGCTGCAGGTCGCTCTCCCCAAACAGAGAACCCAGGCCCATCATCTGTTTACTCCTGCACAGACACACACACACACACACACACACACACACACACACACACACACACAAATACTGATTAATACAGACAAACTCCAAAACCCTGTCGGACAAACAAACAAACAAACAAACACACACACACACACACAAACACACAAGTGCACATATATATACACACACACACACACACACACACACACACACACACACACACACACACACACACACACACACACACACACACACACACACACACACACACACACACACACACACACACACACACACACACACACACACACACACACACAATAAACCCACAGATACTGAATAATACAGACAAACTCCAAAACCCTGTCGGACAAACAAACAAACAAATACACACACACACACAAACACACGAGTGCACATATATACACACACACACGCACACACAACACACACACACACAGACAACCTGTAGTCCTGGATCTGGTCCTGGATGTCGGGTAGGACTTGCTGCTGGAGCTCAGAGAGCGGCCCTCTGATGTCCTCCTGAGCTTGGAGACGGCTCTCTGTAATAAACACACAGAAGGATCCGTTAACACAACACACACATAAACTCACACACATACACACACACACACACACACACACACACACACACACACACAGTATGATGTGTTAAAACCCATAAACATGCACATTTTCTCCCATGCAACATGATCCGCCAACAGCCTCCCCTTAAGACATGTTACAACATATGAACACACACGTCAACCCGTAGCATAACACATTACATAACACCAGAACACACAGCATGATACATACAAACACACACACACACGCAGGCATCATAACATATCAATACGTTCACTCATGGTGCATGTATGATGACCAGTAACAACATACCACATAAATTCACACTACAACACATACACATCAACTGTCGCATACAACACACACACACACACACACACACACACCACTATTAAAAAAGGAACTCACCGATATCTGTCAGGTACTCCTCTCTTGCTTTTATTTTGAGCGGCTGCAAAGCAGAGGAGACAGACCAGTCAGTCCTGCACTCACTTACATTCAGTTACCAGAGGGGACAGACCAGTCAGTCCTGCACTCACATACATTCAGTTACCAGAGGGGACAGACCAGTCAGTCCTGCACTCACTTACATTCAGTTACCAGAGGGGACAGACCAGTCAGTCCTGCACTCACTTACATTCAGACCAGTCAGTCCTGCACTCACTTACATTCAGACCAGTCAGTCCTGCACTCACTTACATTCAGACCAGTCAGTCCTGCACTCACTTACATTCAGACCAGTCAGTCCTGCACTCACTTACATTCAGACCAGTCAGTCCTGCACTCACATACATTCAGTTACCTCAGGGCAGGAGTGTTGCAGTACAACAAAATATGATATCTGAGGACAGTTAGTCACAATTTTTAAATGCTAAAATGTTAACTCCTGTTAACTGCACTCTCTGCAGCACAGGAGGACTACAGTCCAAAGAGGTTTGATATTTTTGCTCACAATACTTTGAAATGGAATGACTGATGGCGAGACAGAGGGGAGTATCTAGAGGAGTAGAGAGGGGTGAGGAGAGAGGGAGGGGAGGAGAGGAGTAGAGAGGGAGAGGAGGAGAGACTCACAGCATCGTGATCCAGGAAGTGGGAGCAGATCTGAGGCGCCAGGTTGCGAGCATCCTTAGTGCTGGAGCCCAGGTACGCCTCCACAGAGAGGTAGAAGAGCTGAGAGAACACACACACACACACACACACACACACACACACACACACACACAGACAGACAGACAGACAGACAGCCAGCCAGACAGACAGACAGACAGACAGACAGACAGACACACACACACACACACACACACACAGAGAATATGAGCCAAGAGAAGTTCAAAACAAGCAGCTATAATGGTGCACTGAATAAAATGAAGTACACACTCACCAGTGGGTTGGGATCAAGTAGCTGGCTGAAGACGTATCTCATGAAGACGGTCATGTGAGCTGGACGAGATTTCAACAGCTCCAGATCCTGGAAGGGACCGTCCACCTGAGAGAGAGAGAGAGAGAGAGAGAGAGAGAGAGAGAGAGTGGGAGAGAGAATGAGGGAGAGAGAGACAGAGAGAGAGAATGAGGGAGAGAGAGACAGAGAGAGAGAATGAGAGAGAGAGAAGAGAGAGATACAGAGAGAGAGAGAGAGAGAGAGAGAGAGAATGAGAGAGAGAATGAGAGAGAGAGAGACAGAGCGACAGAGAGAGAGAGAGAGAGAGAGAGAGAGAGAGATTGTTATTAAAATTGTTTAACTTCATTCTGAGTGTTGGATACTTCCCTGACGTCTGGAACAAAGGACTCATTACACCCCTATTCAAAAGTGGAGACAAATCTGACCCCAATAATTACAGGGGCATCTGTGTAAGCAGTAACCTGGGGAAGTTATTTTGTAGTATCTTAAATCAGAGAATCATCAACTTCCTTATCGAGCACAATGCCCTCAGTAGAAGCCAGATAGGATTCTTACCAAAATGTAGAACATCAGACCATATTTTCACCCTACATACCTTGATAGACAAATATGTACACCAAAACAAGACAAAAATATTTGCTTGCTTTATAGACTTCCAAAAAGCCTTTGATTCAATTTGGCACAATGGATTATTCTTCAAACTTCTTGAAACTGGTATAGGGGGGAAAACTTTCAAAATAATAAAAACAATGTACTCAAACAACAAATGTGCAATTAGAATTGGGAATAAACACACAGAATTCTTCTCCCAGGAACGGGGTGTGAGACAAGGCTGCCCACTATCACCAACACTTTTCAATATTTACATAAATGAATTGGCAAACACAATACAGCACTCTGCAGGCCCAGGACTTGCACTGCAAGACACAGAGGTCAAGTGTTTACTTTATGCTGATGACCTAGTTCTGCTGTCACCATCCAAAGAAGGCTTGCAACACCACATGGACAAAGTGGCAAACTTTTGCCAGACGTGGGCCCTAAAAATTAATCCCAAAAAGACCAAAGTCCTTGTCTTTAGAAAACGTTCCAGGCTACAGGGAAACACTGACAACTTTAAAATAGGCAACACCAAAATTGATCAAACATGCAACTACACCTATTTAGGAATCACCCTCACCTCAACAGGAAATTTTGGCTTGGCTGCAAAGGAACTCAAAGAAAAGGCAAAAAGAGCATTCTATGCCATCAAAAGGTCAATTAACCCTCTATACCCCAATAGAATTCTAGAACACTGCAGCATATTACTGCGAAAACCAGAGAATTCCTGTATTTTTTGTTATTCTGTAAACAAACAGTTACAGTTAGAAAACAAAAGAAAAATTACAATTACAAGTTTGTTTTGTTTGAAAGGGCATAAATTGTTTGTTAATATGATATCAAATATGTATTAGTGACATCTACAAATATTAAAATACATAGCTTTACATACACCCTAAAGTTCAAATTCATACGTTTTGAACCGTACTGCAGACCTATTTATTACATTTAATATCATCTTAATGTGTTTAATTAGTATTTGTTTTATATTTTGTAAATAAATAAATAGATATTAAACTTAATATTTAAATATTAACACTACTAAACCATATAGATAACCAACATTTTTGCTAATTTGGTGGAAAACACCAACCTCTATGCCTCTTCAAATGCATCCTGGTGCAATACATTTGTGGAAGAGGTGAAGGTGTTTGTGGGAATAAACATCCACATGGGTATCCATCATTTACCCTCTTATCTTGACTACTGTTCATCTGATCCAGCCTTACAAGTGTCCTATGTGGCAGACACCATGCCACGAAATAGGTATGAGGAGTTATGCAGATACGTACCCTGTTCAAACCCAAGGATAGCAGACTCAGGTGACAAGCTTCAGAAAGTGAGACCATTACAGTTTTTTCCAATCATTTTCACACTTTGTTCAATACCATGTACACTTTCTCAAAACACTTAACACATCCAGCATATCAGTAGACTATGTGAACTAAATGGGATACTTTTCCATTGCTTAGATACAAAATGCAGTCAATGACCACTTCTTCCAAAATTCATGGATACCTGTCTCAGTCAATGTTCACCACCAGCAAAACGCTGTGCAGATATTTAGATACTCTGTTCAAAACAGTTAACTTTCAGTTCAAAACCAGACACAATTTAGATCACTGTAGATGGAAAGATGCTGTATTTTCACAGACAAATGAAATTATACACTTGAAATAAGACAGATTTAGTTTTTTACTAATATTCATAAATGTATTTAGTTTCCATCTTTGTTTTGTTTGTTTGCAGCCTTGCTGCAAACTATACTGCAGTACAGCATTTGTGTTGAAATGTACATGTGTGTAAAATATAGATGTAAGTGTCACTGAAGACATTTTCCCACTATTACGGCTGCATATGAAATTCATGGGCCATCAACGAGACAAAGTGACCCAAAAAGGGAACTACAACAAAAATGTATATCCAAAGTGACTTACAATATAATTTTTCATTGCCCAGGGATTGAGCCCAGGTCAGCTACTTGTTAGCCAACAACACTAACCACTGTACCACTTATCACACCTGCCAATCTTGCCACACAAAACTGGTATCTACAAACCAACAGAAAAGTTTGTTCTTACGGTTTTTCCAATAATTTTTACTCGTCTCAATACCATGTACACATTCCCAAAACACTTAACACATCGAGCATACCAGTAGACTATGTGAACCAAACTGTGGATACTTGCCCCTATGCTTATATACAAATGCAGTCAATGACCACTTCTTCCGAAATTCATGGATACCTGTCTCAGTCAAGGTTCACTACCAGCAAAACGCTGTGCAACTACAGCATTTTTTGCCGATGTTTAGATACTCTATTCAAAACAGTTAACTTTCAGTTTAAAACCTAACTTACAGTAATTTAGATTACTGTACATGTTAGCTTGGATTGTTGTATTTCCAAGATGCAATGCAAAGGAGAATGTTACCGTAAATTTGAAGTTCAAACATGTCAAAGTTTGACACCAAATACAGAGGACAGAATGGATCAGCATTAGGGCTACAGTAGAATTCTAGTGGTATTACAGTACTTTGGTAGACTGTATCTTGTGTTGATGTATGTAAATATTGGAAAATACTACAGTAAATACTTAGCATATTTATGCCTTTTTGTTGTCCTGTAGTAAGCCTATATAGTAGCCTGGATGCCAGACGAACTTAGCCACGCCCACAAATTATTTGGTCGGGAAGTTCGGTCTGGTGTCGCTCCGTTGGGGAGAAATTATCTCCTCACAAAAATCTGTGAGGAGATATAGACCAATCAAATTGTCAGGGCGGGCTTTATACGATGATGGACAGATGATCAACCCTAACGTAATCAACCACGTCACCAAAGAGCTTTTGGGGTGAATTCGTTTTCAACAAACATGGCTGCCGTTGGAGAGCTGAAATGTGGAAATTCGAGTCTGTTTTAGAAGACATTGACAGCACATTCATTTTTAAAGAGGAACAGAGAAACGCGATCAAGGCATTTGTCGATCGAAAAGATGTTTTTGCCGTCCTTCCTACGGGATCCTGTAAAAGTTTAATGTATCAGCTGGCCCCATGGTCTACGTTATGGTCATACTACGTTGCTCTGATTGGTTGTAGGCCTATCCAATTGAGCGAAGAGGCCTTTTTTTCCTAGTTCGGTTGAAACACGCCCCATAATCACAGCCCAACGGAGCGGTCTCAGACTCATATTCTGACTAGAATTATGAGTATGACATCGTCAGGCTACCTATATAGTGCAGTAACACGTGCAATTTTAGCATATGCATAATGACACATATTGCAGCATTTTAGAATTGTTTGTTCACTGTAATATAACAATATTTACTGTAGTCCAAAGAAGTTTTTGCCTTTGTGTGTTTTTTCTCCTTTTTGCAATGCAAACCTACTATCTATGCCAATCTAGAGGATACAGCAACATGTTATATATGCAATTGGCAATGCTTCAAGTGTTTAGTGTTTAGTGTTTTCTAGGTCATTGTACTCTGAGAGAGAACATTTGCTAAAGTTACGGCATGACTCACTTTTGGGTGAAGTATGAAGTGTTTTGGTGGTTGTAGTGCATTTTGCACCAAAGGTTAACTGATATGCTGAGGTGTGTGTCTGTTAAGCTCACTGTGTGAAGAGTTTTGGAAAAAGTGTACATGGTATTGACACAAGTTTAAAAGTGATTGGAAAAAACTGTAATGTGTGTCCTCCAGGAGAACGTCCTAAAACTTCTTCGACCATGGAAAAATCTCTCAGTAGGTGAGGCCATGATTAAAATTGACGGCATGTTACTTTGGAAACAGTATATGCCTAAGAAACATGTCAGATGGGGTATTAAGATCTGGTGTCTCTATGACTCCCTGAAAGGATACTGTTTATCATTCAATGTATAAATAGGCAACAAGGGGTGTGTGGCAGATGATTATTTGGTTTGGGATAGAGGGTAGTAATGGATCTTATGTCAGACAACCTATACAAACACCACCACTTGTATGCGGACAACTTTTGTCCTTCAATTCCTTTAGTGAGAAACCTACTCTGTCCTACTGAAGCTTCCCTACGCTCATCAGGCCTCTCGCTGTTCCTCTCCCCCATGTCCTCACTCCTCTCTGCTGCCACAGCACCCTCACTCACTTCTCTACTCTCAGATGAGCTGGAACACCTGACATCCTGACGCATAAAAGAAAAAACTATCCCATTATTGTAAGCCATCACAGTGGAAGCCATTCGTGTTTCCTCCATTTTTCTGTCAATTGTTTTCTGTCACATCATCGGCTCAATATCCCAGTGTGAACTACATACGGACTAGCTACTGCACATCTACTATACATTTTATGTAGTATTGATGTCCTATACTATGGTCCTATATGAGCACTGATTTCATTGTGATTGGCTTTCTACAGCTTAAAAGCTGTACCAGCTTAAAATTTAACATCACAACATATTACTAGCTGGTTGTCGAATAATCTGCTGAATGCCTTTCCAATATGAGGTTTTAAATATATTATAAATGGTTATCTTGCTATTGATTGTCTTTAGCTACTGTTGTTACCATGAGCTTACAGCTCAAAAAAGAATGGAGGTTTGAATAACTAGTAGAGACGAACAAAAAATAATTAGAAGTGAGAATAAAAAAAGTGACCCATTTTCACAGTTTTCTTTTTTACTATACATGTTATTTATCTAAATCTGATCAGTTTAGTAAGTAATGAGGCTTATGCAGTCACTAGCTAGCTATCAACCAACTCCTGACTGGCTCGAACTCCTCAGACTTACGTTACCTCAGTCAATGTAGATAGCTAGCAAAATAGCTGGAAAACTTGTCATGAAAATTGAGATGACGATCCAAATTTTAAAATACATTTTCTTCTGACAAACAGAAAACACAGCCGATTACCCATGTCGTCGTTATTTGTGCACAAAATAGCTCTCACCCACAGACGCTGGTGCTTGCTTCATAGGTTGCGAAAGTCACGAATTGACCGTCATTTCCACAAGTGAGGTAACGTGAAAATTAGCTTTTTTGAACGTCCCTCAAAGATCAATAATTAAATGTTACATATCTCGGGAAATAAAAGTGTCATGGGTTTACAATCCATTCAAATCTTATCAATTTGGAGAACGATGAGGCTGGTGCTAGTTGTAAACCAACACTTCTCAGTGACCGCCATACGAAGACGTTACTAGAGAGTTAGCTAGTCAGAAAAAAACAGGAGGATACTAATATTACTATTTTTAATACGTTTTTTAATTTTGATTTTTCAAACATGGTCGTCACTGTCATACAAACGTGATGAGTCGTCGTCTTTGGTGCACACAAATACGGTCTCATCCAGTGAGAACAGATGCAGACGTCTCTGATTGCTAGCCTTTACTGCAAGAGACACTGTAATCCTCAGGCCATCTGTCAGTAGCGAAGTTTAGTTAACAAATACTTCAGAAAAGTCAATGACAGCATACCCAATTTCCGGTTTCAAAATAAAAGTAAGATGTTCATGTATCCACTAGCGGAGTATTATTTCATGAATTAATGTTGTAGTATAAAAACTGTGTCTTTAAAAGTTACGGCCGGCCGCGGCCGCTATGGGGAAATTCTAACATGCCGTCGGCGGCCGCTATGGGGATTAGAGGGTTAAATTAGATATACCAATTTGAACTTGGCTTAAGATATTCAAATCAGTAATTGAACCAATTGCACTGTATGGCTGTGAGGTGTGGGGTCCAGCAACAAAAGGTGACTTTTCAAATTGGGACAAACATCCAACCGAAGCCCTGCATGCAGAGTTCTGCAAAAGCATCCTCCGGGTACAGAGGAAGACACCGAACAATGCGTGCAGGGCAGAATTAGGCCAATACCCCCTAATTATTGATATTCAAAAAAGAGCTGTCAAATTTTGGCAACATTTAAAAATGAGCGACCCCCACTCACTCCACTACCAAGCACTGAAATGCCAAGAGCTGAATATAGGGAGGAGCCCCCTTACCCAACTTGTCCTGAGACTTAGTGACCTAGCACCAAATCTCATCACTGAGGCTCAGGACAATGACTCAGTAGCCAGGAAAATTAGACCCAACCAAATTACAAACACTGAAAAAGAAAATTATATTACCTATTGGAAAGAAGCAACCAAAACACAATCTAAATTACAATGTTATTTGACCCTAAAACGTGAATACTCAACAGCTACTTACCTGAATACAGTAAAAGACACAAAACTCAGGAAAACCTTGACAATGTACAGACTCAGTGAGCACCACCTCGCCATTGAAAGAGGCAGACACAGGCAGACCTGGCTGCCCAGAGAGGAGAGGCTATGCTCACAATGCAGTCTGGGGGCTGTGGAGACAGAGGTACACTTCCTCACGGAATGCCACAAATATGAAACCATTAGAAAAGGTTCATTTGATAGGTTCAATCTGGTCATCCCAGGCTTTCAAACTCTCACAGGCGAGGCAAAATTGCCATACATACTTGGGGAAGACAGGGATTTGGCCAATCTAGCTGCCGGATATGTGGCAGCCTGCCATAACCTGAGGGACAGCCATTAAGGCCACAGAATGCCAAACTAACTGTATGTTTATTGTTTATTGTTATGTTTATTGTTTATTATTTATTTATTTTTTAAATCAACTCTGTTCATTATATTTGTCCTTCTGTATGTGTATGTAATATGTATGTATTGAATCAGCTTTGGCAATAGTGTTGAAAACATTCATGCTAATAAAGCTTCTTTGAATTGAATTTAATTGAATTGAGAGAGAGGGTCAAGCGACATTGAAGACATGAACAGAGAAGGAATATTACAGAGAAAGACGTGAACAGAGAAAGAAAGAGAGGAAGAGTGCAATAGAAAATAGATAACCCTAGAGTTCAAGAGTATGAAATCAAACAACAGAAGAGAACGGGAGTGAAAGTGAAGCTAATTTGTGTCTCCATCCGTTGTGTGTGTGTGTGTGTGTGTGTGTGTGTGTGTGAGTGTGTGTGTAGTGTTTTTCTGCGATGAACATGAAGACAGTCATGGTAGTGCTGAGGGGAGGAAGGAGGCTCGCTCACCTCGTTGAAAGTGTATCCATCCTCATCCTCCTCTTCCTCCTCTGGGCCAATGATCTGGGCCTTCCCACCCTGGCAGGGGAAGAGTTAATGGTCACATTCATATAGGAAGCAGCGTGTCAATGTGTGACAGATGGGGTATGTTCTGTGTGTGTGTGTGTGTGTGTGTGTGTGACAGTCTTACTGTGTTGTGAGTGTGTGTCTGCAAGTATGTGTGTGTGTGTGTGTCTTATGAACTTGAAGTGGGCCGGTGTATCTTACCTGTTAGAGTATGAACATATGTATTCATGCTTGTATGCTTGTGTGTGTGTGTGTGTGTGCGTGTGTGTGTAGTGTGCGTGTGTGTGTATGTAGTGTGCGTGTGTGTGTGTGTGTGTGTGTGTGTGTGTGTGTGTGTGTATTCATGCTTGAGTGTGCATGTGTGTAGCGACTCACTACCAAGAGGATGGCATGCTTTGCGTGCTTGTTCGTGTATGCGCTTGAGTGACTGAACATGTGTGTGTTCGTGTCCATACGCTGTGAGATTGCCTCTGGGGTGCTGTGTGTGTATATGTTTGTTTGTGTGTGTGTGTGTGAGAGAGAGTAATTGAATATGTGCCTGTGTATGAATGTCTCTGTGTGTGTGTGTGCACCTGTGTGTGTGTGTGTGTGTGTGTGTGTGTGTGTGTGTGTGTGTACCTGTGTGTGTGTGTACCTGTGTGTATGTGTGTGTGTGTGTGTGTGTGTGTGTGTGTGTTGAGTCTCAACAGCTCAAGAGTGCTGTGTGCATATGTGTGCGTATGTGTGTTACTGTATGTGTATGAATGTCTGTGTGTGTGTGTGTGTGTGTGTGTCTCACCGGCTCAGGGGTGCTGTGTGTGTCGGAGCCTTGTCTCCGGTGCAGGGGGATCCGGAGGGAGGAGCAGGAGGGGGAGGAGTGGGGGCTCTCACACACCTGCAACACCAGGGAGGGTGAGGGGAGGGCTTCTCTCACTCTCACACACACTGATTCTCCCTCTCTGCATCCCTCTCTCTCTCTCTCTCTCTCTCGTTCTCTCTCAGTCTCCCTCTCTCTATCTCTCTCTCTCTCACACAGTCTCTCTCTCTCTCTCTCTCTCTCTCTCTCTCACACACACACACACACACAGGGTCTTCCTCTCTTTTTCCCATCTCTTCCTGTCATTCTCATGCATGGGGCTGATAATTGATGTCCTGCAGTAACCATATTCTCAGACAGGAGTAGGTACGGGATGACAGGCAACTTTTTTTTTCTCTCTCACTCTCACACTCTCACACACACACACACACACACACACACGCGCAGACGCACACGCACAAAAACACCATCCATCTGTTTTGGCACTTCAATTTGCACTCACCTCAAAGTCTCCTTCACTGGACTCCACCGATAGTCGCCCTGCCAACACAGCCAGAAAGTTAAACACCCAAAGATAACACACACACTCAAGCACACTCAAGCACACGCACACACACACAAAAACACACACACACACACACACACACACACACACACATAAAGTAAGGGTGCCAAGAGAAAGGACAAGGCATACACACCTTCTCCTGCGGTGAAATAGTTTGTCACTGATTCAGATCGCTTTCCATCCTGAGAAAGGGAGAGAGAGAGAGAGAGAGAAAGGGAGAGAGAGAGAGAGAGAGAGAGAGAGAGAGAAAGGGAGAGAGCGAGAGAGGAAGGAAGATGGATATTGAGAAAAAGACATCCCAGCTAGCATGTCAACAACGGATCTGGCCCAAATCAGGCCACACAATGAAATGTACCAACAGTCACCATGGCAACTGGAAACCCACCAGATCCTGATGAAGTTTGCCTCGGACCTGATGGGCCCGCCTCTTCGCACTCCCTATTCGCTCCTCCAAGGAAGGGGTGGGATTCCGCGACAACTCTTCTAGCAAGTCCTGCCGGCCAAACAACACACAGCTTGATCACACAGAGTACACTCACAAAACCAGCTGCGCTAACCGCTGTCAATTATCTAGAAACCCTGCTGCTGATTGGTCAGATCCACTGGACTGGCACTGCGCCCATTGGTCAATTTGAGTTGAACAGCAGATACCTGAAGCTCCGCCTCTTCCTGTTCCAGCATCTTCCTGAGGATCTCAGAGGCGTGCTTCTGTACCTCTGGGTCCTAAGGGAGAAGGGTAGAGAAGAAAAAGGGAATGCAAAGTGTACGTTAAGGGTACAGTCCTAAATCCTGGCCAAAGGCTGTAGATATTTGAGCCCAACAGCCAATCAAATACACTCCTCCCCTCCATGCTCCTGAAGCAATGTCGTTGCATTGCTCAGCTTCTTTACTTAGCTTACAAAGTCTTACATAAAGTCTGCTACACACACACACACACACACACACACACACACACACACACAATGAGATTACATGAACACTGAAAGACCAAAACATTTAACAATGTGTTCCTTACTAAAAGGGTTACAGCAGGGAGAGTGGACTGCATTGGTGTGTACCAATTCATTTGCACTAATCTGTTTGATAACTTATCACACACACCCACATGTTCAAACACACACACACACACACCCACATGTTCAAACACACTTACATTTGCAACCTGAGCTCTGTAATATACGCTCACATTACCCAATCACTAAGATCAATACCTGAGCTCTGTAATATAGAGCTAAGATCAATACAGGGTCTCCAGTGTGGAAATGCTTGCGGGAAGATGTGTGTCTCTGTCTCAGTATCTCGACGTGTGTGTGCGTGTGTGTCTTTGCATGAATGTGTTTGTCCGAGTCATCATGTCCATGGCCAAGCACATTTGTTTGTGTGTGTGTGTGTGTGTGTGTGTGTGTGTGTGTGTGTGTGTGTGTGTGTATGGGCGCGCCTGTGTCATCATGGCAATGTTTGTATATGTGTGTGTGTTTGTGTGTGTGTGTTTGTGTGTGTGTGTGTCAGCCCGGTGTACCTGAAGCGGTTTGGGTTCGGGGATTCTGTGTGTGTGTGTGTGTTTGTGTGTGTGTGTGTGTGTGCGCCCGGTGTACCTGAAGCGGTTTGGGTCCGATGACTGTGTGTGTGTGTGTGTGTGTGTGTGTGTGTGTCCGCCCGGTGTACCTGAAGCGGTTTGGGTCCGATGACTCTGTGTGTGTGTGTGTGTGTGTGTGTGTGTGTGTGTGTGTGTGTGTGTGTGTGTGTGTGTGTGTGTCCGCCCGGTGTACCTGAAGCGGTTTGGGTCCGGTGATTCTGTGCAAGGAGCCGCCTGGTGTGGAGGGGGGCAGGGGCGGGGCCGGGGGCGGCGATGCTGTCCTGTGATTGGGCAGGAGGTCGGTGTAGAGGGGCTTGAGGGGGACGGCTGCTGCAGAGGGGGCTGGACCTTGCAGGGTCAGAGCCACATACGTCCCAGCTGAGGGAGGGAGAGAGAGAGAGAGAGAGGGAGAGAGAGAGGGGGGGGAGAGAGAGAGAGAGAGAGAGGGAGAGGGAATGGGGGAGAGAGAGAGAGAGAGACAGACAGAGAGAAAGAAATAGAGAGAGAGAGAGAGAGAGAGAGAGAGAGAGAGAGGGCGTTGGGGAGAGCAAGAGTGGGAGATGGAGAGTCAGGGAGAAAGAGACAGAGAAAGAAAGAAAAAAAGGGAGAAAAGAGGAAGAAAGTGGGAGACAGAGAGAGAGAGGGAGATTTAGTTTATGTTCTAGCAATGCACTCGTCTCAATATGGTCACAGCAAACAGTTCTACCAACGGAGGTCATGTGATCTGAACTGAACTGAAAGGATTAGGCAGTAAAAAGGAGAAGGGAGAAACAGTAGAGAAGAAAGGACAGAGAGGGAGAGAGAGAGAGAGAGAGAGAGAGAGAGAGAGAAATGAAAACAAAGAAGGGTGAAAGTAATCACTACAATGAGGAGATGAACAGATAGAGAGCGGGGAGAAAGAGGAGTGAAGGACCAGAGAGGGAAGTGACCCCTCAAGAGTATGAGGAAGTCATCTGCACAAGATGGAGCCAGTTTCTCTCCCACACACACACACACACACACACACACACACACACACACACACACACACACACGACCATCAGCGTCAAAATCTCCATCCAAACTCGGAGTCTCGGAGCAGCAGCCGTGGCCATACTCACATTTGATGAGCTTCACCACCTCCTGGTGAGACATAGACGAGACGAGCGAGCCATTGACCTGCGCGGGGAGACAGGAGAAGCAAAAGTGAGAGAGAGCGTAGGAGACCGAAAGGGGAAGGAGGAGGAGAGGAGGAGGGGCGGGTTCTTAAGAGGAGGACGAGGGTGTTTAACGTCGAGCGCGGCGGACAGACCTTGATGATCCGGTCCCCCTCATGCACGCCGGCCTTGACCGCTGCACCACCTGTGGATGAGAGGAGGCGGAGAGAGAGAGAGAGAGAGAGAGGGGAGTTAACATTCCTTTATTAAACCATTGTCATACGTTCTCACACAGTTAAACCATCATAACACGCCCAAAACAAACCCTCAACCACACGGCTTACATCAACACACACACACACACACACACACACACACACACACACACACACACACACACACACACACACACACACACACACACACACACACACACACACACACACACACACACACACACACACACACACACACACACACACACACACACACACACACACACACACACACAACCAGCAGAAACCCATAATATCATAAATCAATTCATAAAAAGCATATTCAATTTGAACCCAGCCAGCCACTATCCCTTTTAAAAACACATGTAGGATAAATTGAGCCAACTCCCAAAATCTTATTTCCAAATGGCCGTCTCATCCGACCCCAAAACTTAACAAACCAGCCTCACGTCTC